>NW_013669271.1:106454-109493 GCF_000517525.1 Limulus polyphemus
TATATATATATATATGTGTGTGTGTGTGTGTGTATAATATTTATCGTTCACATATCTTTACAGTTCCAAAACACACACACACACACATATATAAATATATATATATATATATTTCCCCGGTAACTGATGTACACAGCTAAGCACGCGGGGAATGGAAACTGAGCCTATTTACTTACTCTAAATGTGTAATTTCAAAGCACCTTACTGGACCTTTTCAGGTGTCTTCATTAGACATGTCAAACACAGATGTAAGAAGATCGGTGCTTCAGAAAAACACAACAAACACCACACGTCTCATAGCACGAAATCGCTGAATCCTGCTCCGTGTAAATAAATACGCTATTAATGATCAGGGTGTGAGGATAAGCGTACCTGAACACTCAAAATTGTTTAGCGCATCCTGTGTAAATGTTTATTTCAATATAGGATTTATCGCAGATCTTTACATAACACTCTTTTAAACCTCTTTAAATGAGCACTTTGTACAAAATTATAAGTCCTAGCGGTTTTGTTACTGAACATCTCTCTTTTTAGGACTGTTTTTTATATCACGTTGTTTATTACTGTCTTTTTATACCATGTTGTTTATTACTGTCTTTTTATACCATGTTGTTTATTACTGTCTTTTTAATACCATGTTATTTACTATTGTCTTTTTATACCATGTTGTTTATTACTGTCTTTTTAATACCATGTTAGACAGTGGGTGCTTTTTAACTATTTACCTTCCCTCTAGTCTTTTAATTTACAGCATCCCCCACCCCCCCTGCGGCAATTAATCTTAGTAATTACTGTTGGAGTTCCGGGTGTGTTCCGGTTGCCAGTGTCTTTTCATGAGAAATTAGTGGTTTTCATTCAATATGTGGACTAAATGCAACGGTATTGAACTGTATATAAACAAGACCGTGATTTGATGGTCGAAACAAAAAATAATCTGTCTAATTACGATGAAGCATAATATAGTGGCTATATTTACAATGTTCTAATTACATTACACTACCTATAACTGGTTGATTCGGTTTTATAAGAAAACAAAATTCTCAATGAACTGATTCAGTAAGCGATGTATTAAATTCAAGTCACGTTATTCTCTTAAAGTCATTACTATAGTTCTGTATAGTTAAAAACTCTGCTTAATATAACTTTCACTGTGTCAAGTGTCATAACGTTAACACAATATCTAGGATTACTTTCAGAATCAGACTTACAAGAGTGAGGACCAGTCCTGGTTTTTGAACAGAAACAAAGATGTGCATGTGTGATAAACTCTGTATGTCCAACAAACGTGTGAGTGGGTGTTCTTATTTACATTACATGAAGCAGAATTACTGTGAAACACTAGATGGTTAACAAACGGGTGGGTAGATGCTCTTTATTTAAATACATGAGAAGGAATCGCTGTTAAGCTCTAGATGGTTAACAAACGGGTGGGTGGGCGCTCTTATTTACATTACATGAAGAGGGATCGCTGTTAAGCTCTAGATGGTTAACAAACGGGTGGGTGGGCGCTCTTATTTACATTACATGAAGAGGAATCGCTGTTAAGCTCTAGATGGTTAACAAACGGGTGGGTGGGCGCTCTTTATTTACGATACATGAAGATTAATCGCTGTTAAGCTCTAGATGGTTAACAAACGCGTGGTGTTCTTTATTCACATTACATAAAAAGGAATTGCTGTTAAACACTATATGATTATCAAACGTGTTGGTGGTCTTTATTTATGTGGAATATTTACCGATAAATACATTATGTTAATAAATTTTAAAAAAGACAGTAGTAAAGAACATAGTATAAAAAGACAATAGTAAACAGCATGGTATAAAAAAGGACAATGTAAACAACATGGTATAAAAAGACAGTGGTAAACAACATGGTATAAAAAGACAATAGTAAACAACATGGTATAAAAAGACAATAGTAAATAACATGGTATTAAAAAGACAGTAATAAACAACATGGAATAAAAAGACAGTAGTAAAAACCCCTGAGCTACTTTTCTCTTACTAAATAGTTGGATTTGACCGTTGGTTACATTGCACATCTTCAGCGCGTTTTTGTTGCAGTAAGAAGACCTGAATCATGAACCCTTCGATTCACTGTAAGAGCATGTTAACAAATACGCCACGCCCCAAAAGAGTTGACATTACTGTTACTTTTTTTTTTACATATGTTAGATATATTATATCTGGTAGTTTGTTTACAGAAATTTGAGATAAATGTCTTTGTTTTTCGTATATGTGCGCAAAACTGCACGTGGGCTATCTGTGATAATCGTCTCTAATTTTGAACTGATGGTATAGGGTGAAGGTGGATAGTCAACAGCACCTCTGCCAGGTTTTGGGCTACTCTAATCAAATAGTGGGATTTGACCGTCACCCTTATAGTACACTCACGACCCTAAAATATGAAGCACATATTTGCAGGAACGGGCTGTGAAACGTGAATTCTCGGATTCACATAGCCACAACAAGGCCTGGGATGTGAAACGCGAATTCTCGGATTCACATAGCCACAACAAGGCCTGGGCTGTGAAATACTCTAATGATACACCTGTGGCACAAAAAATCAACAACAAATTTTGACTATAGGTACTAGTTTATTACGTTCAACTGAGTTTTTGATTGGATGATACCACGTGACCGATTTGGCCTTTTAGAGATATTTTTCCCTAACAGTCGGTCGAAAGGAATTCCTAGAGAGAAAATATTTAAATATTTCCTTGATGGGCAATTTTTTTAAATTATACTTCACAACTAATCACGTTTCATGTATGTTCAGGCCGTGATTTGGATCCAGTTTTCAGGCCGTGATTTGGATCCAGTTTTCAGGCCGTGATTTGGATCCACTTTTCAGGCCGTGATTTGCATTCAGTTTTCAGGCCGTGATCTGGAGCCAGATTTTTTGGAGGAATAAGATGGAACATTCATAGAATATCATATTTAAAAATTAAAAATAATAATAATTGAAGTCATTCAAATGTCTTTTAAACATGTAACAAAGTTGTGTGTCCTAGGTAAACATTTTTAATACCGATATCA
>NW_013669271.1:110513-115171 GCF_000517525.1 Limulus polyphemus
ATATGTGTGTGTGTGTGTGTGTTTTGGAACTGTAAAGATATGTGAACGATAAATATTTATACACACACACACACACACATATATATATATATATATTTCACTAACACGTGATACCTGATACGTTGTATTCTATAAATCGTCAAACCGTTACTATGGAAACTGCAGTAACAGGCGGTAGCTCAAACAGCTCGTCGAGACCTCAATTTGTCGTCGTTTGTCTGTAATCCCAAGAGAGTTATAAAAGTTCCTTCGACGATAACCCTATTTCACCAACTAAGTTGAGTTTTTTTTTTTCTTCTTCTGCTTCCATAGATACCATTCTAAAATATTCACGTGGCTTGGTATTTAAAAGAATTACAAAAAAACTCTATACATGAGAAGTAAAAATAAACTACGGTGTTTCTCAACATTCTCGCTGCGGAAATTGAAAGGCAACAGGAACTAATGAAACACTTTTGAAGAAACCAGAGCAGCATATAAAATCATTTCTACAAAACCTCAGCGCTGTCTCGATGCTCGTTGATTTAATTATTTGTGATCTCTGAGAACGGTCTTGGATAATGTTATACGTATTTATTACAGTATAACCGTAATATGTAATAATGACTTTTGTTGGCTTAATGTACACTCAATTATCAAAGAAATCTGAGAGCTAACATAAACTAAAGAAGTGCTTTTAAAACAACAACAAAATTAACAAAACTTTTCTGATTTACGTACTTTTACTTGTCAATTCTAAGGTCTTATATTAAAAGAAAGAAATCTCATATTTTCTATCGAGACTCGAACCTCTGGAAAGCTTGACGACAAGAAAAAAATTCCAAGTTTAAGATCGTCTATGATTTGAGAAAACAATGACAAACAATGTGCGGGGTGATTTTATTATGTGCACTAGTATCAAGTCAATGTGCGGATGTGTTTTTGCTTTTTTTAGGCCGCTGCCTGTTGGGTTTTTGGACTTTAGGCCCATCGACTGCCAGGGTCATTAAAGCCGTCAACTTGTTGAGACTCCTCACCATTACTGAGGATGTGCGCGGCACTTAATTGGTTGTTGTGCAGCCGCTCACCTTAGAGGAAACACTGATAACATATCGAATGCTTTTGCTGTTAGTTCTAAAAAATGCGCTGCGAACGATATGCAACAAACATCATTGGAGAACGTTCGTTTTAAACTTTAAATCATGTTACAATCTTTTGCAGCAATGGAAAGACTGTAAAGGGCAGTTTTGTGGCTCATCTTAGAGAAGAGCTGCTGAAGTAGAGAAGCTTGAAAGTAAGTTACGAATTCAGAAATAAGTGGTGTCAAAGCTGAGCGTATCGTTAACACCGAGGATATCAAACTGGTGAACATTTTAATCATTATACCTTTCTTGTATATCAGTTGATATCAATAAGTGTTTCTAGGTAGTTTGTTATGGTGAAATAGGCTTCGTTAATTTATAAGTTGACTTTTATGTTTGATCTATCTACTTAATTTCTCCAGATCAGTTTGTTTGTTTTTAATTATGCACAAAGCTACACAAGGGCTATCTGTGCTCTGCCCACCATGGGTATCGAAACCCGGTTTCTAGCGTTGTAAGTCCGCAGACATACCGCTGTGCCACTGCTCCAGATCAGAAGATATTAATAATGATTACCAATGACAGACATAAGTTTTTTAACGCCCCCCAGTGGCACAGCGGTATGTCTGCGGACTTACAACTCTATAAACCGGGTTTCGATACCCGTGGTGGACAGAGCACAGATAGCCCATTGAGTAGCTTTGTGCTTAATTCCAAACAAACAAAAGTTTCTTAACTGTGATATGTTTCCCTACAGACCGAGCTAGTCAAGTGTCACATAAAGATAAGAAATTATAATGTCTTTCTTACGTGGGAGAAAAATGAATGTTTTAAAAAATCTTTTCCGAATTCTATTCATCATTTTCTTCTTTTTTGATAAAATAAAACGTGTAACGAATTATAAAGATGATCAATGAAAGCTCGTAAATGGGCAAAGATGGATGTTAAGGAGCAAATTTAATATTTTCAACATTATTACTGTAATATAAAATTTTGGAATAATTTTTTAAGTTAATGGTGGCACTACAGTTCAGAATTTTACAGGTGGAGCTATTTCCTCCCACCATTCTTCATCACCAGTTAGCTGCGTGCGCAGCTAACTGGTGATGTGTTCATTCGTATCTTTAATGTCAATACAGCACCGTAGGAACAGGAGTTTAAGCAGTTGTATTTATCAAGATTCTATTTTCAGCATCTATATAACTGATTCGTTTTAAGTGAGTCCTACAAAGACTGGTCCGTCTGAAGTATATACTGGGTGGAATGAGAGCAGTGGTGATGAGGAGGCTCCTTTTGTTTATACAGTTATTAATGCTCATTTTGAAATGTTCTAAATAAGTTTCTAACATTATTGAGTTTTATGAATTATATTGAAAGTAAAGCAAAAAACTGCTGTATTCTTACGAATTTTGTTTGATTTACTCCTGGTGGCCAACATGTCAATTAATTGCTTCTGCAAAGTTAAAGTTATTTCTATGATTGCAGAATTGTGGAAAACAAAAACAATAAGACGTTTCACGAACAATTCGACCCCCTGGTGAGATAGCGATAAGTTTACGGACTCTCAACGCTAAAATTCTGGGTTCGATTCCCCGTGGTGAACATAACAGATGGCCCAAATTGGTTTTGTTTTAAACAAAGAAACACAAATGTTTCATTTATTACAACCATGGGTTTTACAGTAAACGCCTCCACTGGCGAAAGCTTGCTCGTAGTAAATTAGATATTTGCGAAACGTGTAATTTGTTTTCCCCAATTCTGTAATTATGGAGTTTCACCAAGTACCAACGGTTTGAAGTGTTAATTGTAAATTCTATGATATTAATGAAGCTTTTCTTTTTCATCCATACTTCATCACACACACACAGTAACGGAATGTTTTATTTTGTCTCTCGCATTTTAGTCAGGTTTGACTGAACTCTTTACAATTGCGTAAAATCATTTAGTAAAAACGCCAACTGGAACATCAGTAGGAGTAAAACGTTTTTTTTTTCAAAATAGAAGAACTGGTTGCAAACTAAGAGAGGAATAAGATATACAACAAAGCATTTTTTATCATGTCAACAAAAACACTTCATAACTTGCGAAAAGTACATGAAAGCAACACTAAAAATACTTGCTTAATCTGAGATGACAACAGCGTCGGAGCCCAGTGTTGGAATCTAATTGAGATGTATCTGGCGCATCTTATTGATCGAAAGAACGTTAAGTTTCTCACAAATCGCATATTTAAATATAAATATTTAGACAAACGTTGAAGATTTGCAAACAAATTCAATATCGCCAATCTTTCTCTCCACTCACGTTTCGACCGATCTTTCGCGTTTATAACCAAACGTAAGCCTACTTTCCTTCCATGGCGATAAGTGTAGAATGTAAATAAACGGAAGAGATGCTTTTTGCTTCATAAAACTTAGGACTTCAATAACAATAATAATTGCAAATTTAAATCGATAGAGGTTGATTTTAAATAGTTTTAGAGACAAATTAAAACTTTTAACAAAAACTTTTACAAACCATAGTAAGCAAATTTCAAATGCTTTTTATTAGTTTAATCCTGTCAGTTTTAGCCATTGAAAAAAGGATCTTTCGTGCTTAATATAACTGATAACAGTTAGAAAGAGCTAAAAAAAATTGCAAACTTAATTTTCAGAAACTTTATGAAAAATATGTCAATACATACTTCACGACTGACTAAATGATATTTTTCAATCTAAAATAATGGAGTGACACCGATAGAGGGCTTTTGGGCATAATATCACATTTGCTGGAACTGATAGACCAGTATGAAGGCAACCAGTCAACAGCAGCTACTGCGCAAACCTTGTGCTACTCTAATCGAATAGTCGGATTTAACCGTTTCTCTTATAAGAACCTCAAAGTGCGGAGCGGCAATAGGACATACTCCATGGACCCTCAAATTCAAAGTCCGGCACGACTCGCCCGGCATTATTATAGATAATTGTTACAATACTTTAATTTGTTCAGGAATTAAAAAAGTCTATTTCTTGGAAAGTGAGTTAAACCGTTAATTTTATAATGCTTATAAGTTCTTCATTTACGCTTACAAATAAAATGATCTTTTTTTTTCTCAATTCTCTAAAAAAGTATTGTTGAGCTAAATGAACTCAAGGCTTGGGTATATTTCAATGAAACGCCATCTGTTATGGTACAAGGGAAGTAATTTTGTTTGGCTAAAAATCTAACTATAAAGGTTAATTAAACCTGGAACTAACTACCTAATAACTACGTGATCCACCTGATCACTATTTTTAATAATTCTATTTATAATTAACACAACCGGACCAGCAAAAAAATAACAACAAACACATGAGATCTAGTCATTATTCAAACTTAGTTCAACTTACAAAATAATATAATTTACGCTGTGAAAACATAATTCAGTTTCATTGTTACATAGATAAGGGATTCCCAAACTTTTTTTTAGCACAAGGTACCACAGAACATACTACATCCTGAATGGGTCACTCCAACCCAATGAATGTATAGACATCGAATACCTTAGCAATATTGTGTATTTGTTTGTTTGTTTTGAATTTCGCGCAAAGCTACACGAGGTCTATCTGTGCTAGCCGT
>NW_013669271.1:115732-123320 GCF_000517525.1 Limulus polyphemus
TTCGAACCCGCAACCCGCAGATTGCGAGTCGAGCTCCCTAATCACCTGGCCATGCCGGGCCTATTGTGTATTTTATGTACTTGTTACGGTTACTCTGTCATTTTCCTACAGCCCCCAGTTTGGGAACCCTTGACATAAAGTATTTAAAAGAAATAGATAGCAGCCCAAGCGATTTATTTTCTATAAATTCCAGCAAACTGACTAATTTTCTAATAATTGGTTATTTATTATTTTAAAACATTTCATATGGATTTTAGATCGATATCTTTTTGTCTCGAATTATTCGCCCAGTTTTAATAAACGCCCACTTTTTCAGTAGTCTTCTGGTCTCTTTCCTTCTTGTTTCTTCATTTTTTTGAGTAAATTATGTATTTTTAGTTTCTTTAAAGTTTGCTTGATTTTTCACTTCCCCAAGAGTCTAGTTTCGTATTTTATTGATCTCCATATTCTCCCCGAGAGGTCAGCTGTAAGTTTATGAACTTACAATGCTAAAATCTGGTGTTAATTACCCATGGTAGATAAAGCGCTGAAATCAACATCAACAAGAATCTTCATTATTGTTTGGTAACCAGGAAGTATTTGGTTTGATTTTCAGATACTCAACATTAGACTCAACTTTGTAATTTGGAATACACAGTTTTTTATGTTGAAAATATTAGTGAAAATCTCAATAAATAAATCATATAATGATTTACTTTTGTGCTTCAGAATTTTCACGCAAAATACAGAAAATTTATTTGCGCATAGCAGTCCCTAATCTCGAGCTGTTGGACCACTCCTATCTGGCCAAATTATGGGATTTAACTGTTGCTTTTATAGTGTACTCACTGCCCCAGGTGCAGGGGCACGTTTCTTCAGCAACAGGTCGCGGACCCTGAACTCACGAATTCACAATCAAGGCTCGCTAAACACTAGGTTATTCCTGGCCCAATTTCATACAATGAAAAGCTTATAATATGCTGGTTTATAGTTATATGTCATACTGTTCAATAAATATGTTCGTGTTTACTATTTCATTAAGAAAAAGTGGTGAAAATGCACTTTTCTTTTGTTTTTAGAAACAAAATAGTAATAAATTAGGTAAGTACTTTATTTAAGAAATCCTGATTTAATAAAATTAATAGTTACATGTTTTTCGTTTTTCTTTCCCCCTTTGGTACTGAAGAATTCATGAATGGTAAGAAAACTCGAAAATTAATTTATTTTAGTTCAAAATATTTTTTAAAAAGTTAGAAAAGTAAACGTTATTCGTCTTATTGTTCAGACTATATGTGTGTGTTTATATATATATGATCTAAAACACAGTGACATAAAAACATTTTAAACTTGCAAATAATACTCATTATTTTAAAACGAAAATCCTGTTCTTTCTTCGACAGTGAAACATGAAATAATCGATGGTTAATTAAGTTTATTTTTTCTTTAAAACTAAAAATAACATCACATTCAAAAATTAAGTTAAACCTCTCAGAATTTTCTAGGGATTAATATATTTGTAATCATATGTCAGCTATAATTATCAAGTTAATTTCTTCTTTATTCATTGCGTGATTATCACTTAGAACAATATTTTTGTTCGAATTCTCATGAGATACCAATCTCATAGAGACGATACTTCAATCCTTCTCTTTGCAAAGGCTCTGGTGCTACCTATTTTTTGTTTTTGTTTTGTTTTGAAGATAACGACGTTAATTTTTAACGAAAAGTTTCAAAAGTCATGACCAAATTATTTATATCTTGTCACATTGTTTACATGCAACATTTCCTAGACCACACTCTTGACACGTGTAGTTGTTTGTTTCTCAGGGCAACATATATTTTATTTAATACCTTGTTTTTTCTATATAGAAAGTTTCTCAACTATTCTATATAATTTTATTTAAGGTACAATTTTTTATTTTGCCTTATATGCATATATAAAAATCCTTAGTCAATTTCCTTAAAAATCATTTGAGCATAGAAACCTGTCTTTTCATCGATTTAATTCCGCATTACCAGAATTAGCTTTCTTTTTATTCTATAAAATAAAGGTCTTTTAAATTGAAATGCATAAATTTCCCATAACTTTTTCATTTCAAAACTGTGAAATTTTTCTTTTATTCAGAAAACGAGAAAGTTAGGAGTGTGATAACGAAATTTTTATCAACAATCTAATTTGTCTTTATCCTTCTTTCTTAGTAATGCGCTTATAACTTTCTTACCTACATTATATATTCAATGATGCCGTAAGTTTTCTTTTACAAAATCTGCCTAATGATCCTTTAATTTTTTGCTTCATTTTTAGGTCTATCTGTTCTTTCAATCAAATAAAAATATTCTAAAACGTTTCCTGCAGTATGAGTAAGATAATTTCATGAGAAATTTTGCGATTTATGTCATTAGTTTAAAAATCTGTCAAAAGATAAAAATCACCCAATTCATTTTTTTCTAACAGTTTGCAAGGTGTAATATTAATTCTATTTTCTCACTAATTTTCTTATATATTTATTTTTCATTTCAATAGACTAATAGGAATTATTAGTCAAAATTAGTGTGTAATGACAAGGCTTTAGATATGATTGATGACCACATCGATTCATTACGAAGTTCACACGTTTCATCATTTCTTATTTGAATTATTTTTTCTTATCTTTTCAAAATTATATTAGAAGCAGTTGCGTACATTATGGAATTAGAGTCTTCTTATACTTATCTATGCTTTTTTTCTTTTCAGTTAATTTTTGTTTTAGACTTGAAGTTGTTCCTGCTGGTGAAGCTATTTGAAATACTGCGGGAACGGTATTCACACTTATTGTTGAAGATAAAACGACGTAGAATCATATCTCTTAGTTTGTCCTGGTATCGGAAAAGATCCGATATTGTTGAAGATATAACGACGTAAGAACCATATCTCTTAGTTTGTCCTGGTATAGAAAAAGATCTGATACGATTAAAGATAAAATGACGCAATAACCATATCTCTTAGTTTGTCCTGGTATAGGAAAAGATCCGATGTAAAGAATCGTGATAAGTTTATGCCTTCTTTGTTCTGTTCCACAAGAGTTATGACAATGATCAAAACAAAGCTGTCAAAACCCCCAACTATTTCGGTTGAATTACCATATTTCCAGTTCAATGAGATTTTGTTTAATGCTGCCATAATTCTTTTTAATTATGTTCTCCATTTTCAGAGTATTTTTCCGTTGCTACCATTGTTTAATTTATGCACCTCTCGGTAGGTTATGATTGTTTGTTTGTTTAGTTTGTTTTTTTTAATTTCGCGCAAAGCTACACGAGGGCTATCTGCGATAGCCGTCCCTAATTTAGCAGTGTAAGACTAGAGGGAAGGCAGCTAGTCATCACCACCCACCGCCAACTCTTGGGCTACTCTTTTACCAACGAATATGGGATTGACCGTCACATTATAACAACCCTACGGCTGAAAGGGCGAGCATGTTTGGTGTGACGGGGATTCGAACCCGTGACCCTCAGATTGCGAGTCGAGCGCCCTAACCATGAATAATTTAAATTGCTTAGCAATAATCAGGCAAAACTAGCTTTTCCCATCACACTGTAGTCTCGGTCTCGTATTTCTTGAAACTCTAGAGGCTTATCTTCTGTCCCTCCGAAATTCTATATCAACGAACATTATCGAATTCCACAAAATTTACAAAAATCTTGAAGTTAAAATATCACCACCAAATCAATCGGTTGCTTTTTTCTTTGTTGCACAATTAAGACGAAAGAACCCTGTGCAATTCAAATCGGGTTCAAAATTTAAATACGATAGCCTATCGTGCCAGAATGCTAGTATTTACCTCACGGTATCACTTTAACAGTTCATAGTCATTTATCATAAGTAAAATAAGTCATGCACCGACGAATAAATGATGTATCGACATTTCGTCATATTTTCAGAAAGAGGGGAGAAAATAACTCTTCATACATACGAAGATCAGCTGTACACGGCTACAGTTGCTATGTCCATTAAAACAAATACAAAAGTCACAACGATAACAACAAAAAATCTAATATTGCTTATGTCCTCATGTTCTCATTAGACATAACGCCATGACTGATCCATTTACAAGAAACTCATATGTATCATACATGGTAAAGCTGACCCCCCAGTGGCACAGTGGCATGTTTACGGACTTACAACGCTAGAAACCGGGTTTCGATACCCGTGGTGGGAAGAGGACAGATAGCCCATTGTATAGGTTTGTACTTAACTTGAAACAAACAAACAAACATGGTAAAGCTAACTATACATTTGAAACTTTAAGAACATATATAATGTTTTTCAAAATAGCTAACTAAAATTATTATATTATATTTTTCTTTGTGAACGCCTATTGTTGGCGAAGCATGATTATAATTAGTTATATTTGTCATAAGAAAATAGTTTTAGGCTTATAGTGTTTTTAAACTCTACGTTCTTCGTACTGTCCGTTGCATTTTTTAGAATAAGATTGCATGATAGCATTCCAACCCTACTATAGCCGTTATAACCTTAGGATTGTTATACGTCAGCCGGCTTGATGAGCTCTGGTGTTGAGCGAAACGCATCGTCGTCGACAGAGGATATGGCAGACATATTGTGGTTGAAACACTATTATAAACTCTTCTCATCAGAAACACACAAAGGGACAGAACAAAGAATGTTGTATTTAAAAAATATAATAAAATTGAAAAATTGATAAAAAAAATTTTTGTGTGGAAGATTTGGGTTATTTATGCTTTCTATATATTGTGGCTTAAAATTTTACTTATATTCAGTTTTATTTTAAGGACTTATTTTGGTTTGTGTGTGTGTGCGTGCAAATCTAAACTGGCATACGTTAAAAATGATTACTATGGAAAATTGAATCAGTTGTTTGTATTCTGGTGACAAGATTTGCGAGTTGTTCTTAAGAACTAAGAGTTAAAATTTGATTTAGGTTTTATCATTATCTGATTTTCCAGTTATTTTTCGTACCTCAAGCAGTTAGTTACGAGTTGTTTCTGTAAATATGGAGTTACGGTTTGAGCTTCTGTTCACCTACATAGTTCATTTGATTTAGGTTTTATCATTATCTGATTTTCCAGTTATTTTTCGTACCTCAAGCAGTTAGTTACGAGTTGTTTCTGTAGATCTGGAGTTACGGTTTGAGCTTCTGTTTACCTACGTAATTCATTTCCGTAAATATGTTCTAATCGACCATTTTTAACCATGAAGGGAGTATCAAAACACTTTGCTTGTTATTTTTTTTTGCTTTAGGATATTTGTGCAAAGCTACTCGAGGGTTACCTGCGCTAGCCATCTCTAGTCAATAACACCCACTGCCAACACTTATAGTACCCTAATCGCATAGTGGTGTTTGACCGCCACTCTTGTAACGCATCCACGGCCACAAAAAGCAGAGCGTGATTTTGCACTAACAGAATACTAACATGGACCCTTGGATTCACAGTTAGGCATGCTAACCAAAAGGTCACACCAGGCCTTATATTAAGACAATGTTTTGTCGGAAAGTCACGGATGCCTGGAAATTATTTTAACGAAATTGTTCGCTTTTCTTCAGGTGTCTGTAGAAGCCTTGAACTTCTGCTACAATGGTCACTAAAGTTCCATTTGACAAACACTACAACAAGTATGAAATATCATGAAAGCGCGACATGGGTTCACCAAGAGTTTTCGAGCATTCGAAAATAAATTATGATGAATTTGTTAACATATTTTCCGATCACTGTATAACTAGTAACTTTTTTTTTTACAAATTAAATCGTTTTAAGTTACATTTCTTGTGTTTTTTACGTCGTAAACGAGGATTCAACTGATATAGTTTTCATATCACGTTTTGGGATTTATCATCACTTGATTAAGAGTGTTTGTTAGTTAAAAAAATATTATTTTTATATCAATTAAGAGTAATGCTTTTAGATGTTTGTGAGCCAGTAATAAAAAATCAAAGTTTTTCTTAATATGACAAAAGGATCTTTAAGATTTGCCTTATCATGTCGAAGTAAAAAAAACTTCCAAAAAACAAAAACTTTAAAACATGAAATGTCTCAGTTAGTCAGTCATGACGATATCAGTCTGTCACGTAGAGTATTTCATTACGAGATGAAGCCGCTAAATGAAATCTTTCATGTCACGTCTCCAGAACACACGAGAGTTCTAGTTACCTAGAATTCCACGCCTTGCGGCAAACTGCAAGATAATATCGTTTGTTGAGGGTGCCAAAAAATGGATGATGGAAACAGGGAGATGAAGGGACGGTTTCTAGTTACACGTTTTGGTTTCAGCATGGGGAGTGTCAGCATTCTTTCGTGTAATATATTAGATAAGCAGCGTGCGAAAATCTCGAGCCTCTAACGAACCTGATTAACTAAAATATCGCAGGTAATCTAACATGGAAGGTAACTTTACACCTAGTGATTCAAATAAAAACAGTTTTTGATTTACAGTCTTGGTTGAATGTTTTTTATAGGAATCTCGAATTACTTAAATAGGTGTTTGTTATCGCTAAATCTTCATCTTCTCCCTGTTGCAGAAAGGCCACAGCTTATCACGAATATACAAATTCACTTGAGAACCGCAGGCGAAGAACGAAATTTACACTATTATGTGGAATTTCGTTAAGTCTTTGCTAAACTATTGGCAAATTTCAGATTTTACGATAAGGACTCGAGAAAATCTCTTGTTATGTTGCCCCTCGTTGGGTTAGCGGTAAGTTTACGGACTTATATTCCTAAAATCTGGGGTTCGAGTCTTCGTGGCGAACAGTGCACAATAGTACATTGCTTAGCTTTGCGCTAAGAAAACAACAACAATCTTATTATGATTATAGGTATTTGGTACTGGAACTTTTTACCAGAACATCCACTTATGTGATACGTGGGCTAAACGGCCATGTTAACGGCTCCATAATGTTCAGGCATAGCTATCTTTAACTTAGAACTGTTGATTAGAGGGAGAATAACCTATCAGTAGCACCCGCAGTGTATGTGGCTACTCTTAATCGAATATCGAGATATATTGTCACAGTTATAACGCTCCCTCAACATCTGAAAGTGCGGAACGCATTCATCGGCTCGAACATTCTGATTCGCAATCCGATATGTTAGCCATTAGGTTCACACTATCAGTTTATAAATTCGAAAAGTGTTCACAGGGTACTATTTTTTCATAACAATAGAAACACTAGTGTCCTTATTTGCATCCTCTCAAAACCTTCGATAATTTCACTGAAAATAATCATAAAACATTACTGTATTTTTTTTTCATCTAAGACTTACGAGACTTTAAAATATAACTAAAACAGATATATTTTAGTCTTAATACTAAGTGGAATTCATAGTCAGTTAGAGATGAAATTTAATTAATGTTCTGCCCCCCAGTGGCACAGCGGAATGTCTGAGAACTTACAACGCTAGAAACCGGGTTTCGATACCCGTGGTGGGCAGAGCACAGATAGCCCTTGTGTAACTTTGTGCATAATTAAAAACAAACAAACAAATAAAAAATAATTAATGTTCTAAAAAAAAAACAAGTGTGAGGCAAGAAATCGACAATAATATATACATAAAGAGTTTGTAATCGTTACATTAAAACAGTTTTGGAGCC
>NW_013669272.1:0-2877 GCF_000517525.1 Limulus polyphemus
TAACTGACCACTGTATGGTAGGGTAGTTTAATCTAGCTGTCCCTGAACGTACCTTTGTAACTTCAGAAGGCTCTACGGGATAAAATAAGCACTAACTGACCACTGTATGGTAGGGTAGTTTAATCTAGCTGTCCCTGAACGTACATTTGTAACTTCAGAAGGCTCTACGGGATAAAATAAGCACTAACTGACCACTGTATGGTAGGGTAGTTTAATCTAGCCGTCCCTGAACGTACATTTGTAACTTCAGAAGGCTCTACGGGATAAAATAACACTAACTGACACATTTCACTTGTATAACACTAAACTGGATCAGCCAAACTTTCGTACGTGTAACTGAGTTTGACAAAACAAGAGGAAATGAAGGCAAGAAATGTCATTTTAATAAGATGAAGGGCTGGGTATGACCAAGTGGTCAGCGTTCCGGTCTGTAGTTTGCGTCCCGTTACAACAAAATCACGATCCACGCCTTTGGGTCATGGATGCGTTTTAAGGGTGACGGTCAAATCCCACGATTTGAGTAAAGTATACCAGGAGTTAACGATGGGTACTTTTGACTGGTTTCCTTCTCTCTCGTCTATTATCAGTTTAAAATTAGCGACAGATAACATTGTGCTTGATTCAGTTATCATCGCCCAGACAAACAAATGTTCTAACATTCCTGTATATTTCGTTTAGCGTGTTTGCTTTATAAAGTATTTCACAAAAGTATTCCGTAAACTTCTTTTATAACAACAAATATATTTATTTCCCCGATAGGGAGCCTAAGGCCTCCTGTGTTAATCACTCGCACCACTACACAGTAGTGTGTTGTCTGTCAGTCAGTAGACACTAAAATGACGTCAGATAAGGGATGCTTAACGTTGCAGTTTGTACTATTGTAACGTCAGTAAAACGTGCGCATGCCATGAATCACGAGAAGAATCATGCTCTTTGTAGGCTACAACACAGCATGACATATGAACTCCAAAAAGAAGAAATAAAAATATTCGTTACTCTTAAATTTGGTGTTATATACTCTTGAAACAGAACATTTTCGAGGACCCTATACAAGTACATATAGTCACAGTTATGCAGTAGGACAATCGGGTATCGTACTTTCTCACCCCAGATACAAAGCATTGTGGCAATGGCTTCTGTCTGTGAAATGAGGTTGGGACGCACTTCTGCCAGGTTAACTGTTGAAAGGGCACGTGCACCGCCTAAGCTAAGAGTGAGAAGATCTGCATCAAGTAATGGACCTCGACTCTACACCCGAAACATTGGGTGTCACGTTAACAGTGGAGTTGTGCTGTTCTTCGTACTAGGAAACGTGCTTAGAACAAATGTGTTCACCTGTAATGAGCCGTAGTTTATTGGCAAAACGCTCTCGCTTTTTTCAAATGTGTATCTTGCGCAGTCTCAACAATCCTCATTGTGGGTATAATTCATAAGCGAATTTACGACAAGTAACGACGTACATCCCCTTCCTTAAATAACCGCACAAATGGATTAGTGCGTAGTGTGTGTTTTGTTGCATTTATTTTCTAAACTAAGACTTCTCAAAACTAGTAAATAAATACTTAAGCGTGTCTTACATTAGTTTTTGTTTTCAAGATTTTGTTTTGTTCTGTTCTTCTTTTTTTTTTTATTAGATTGCATAATCAATTTTTCAGTGTATCGTTAATTGTTTTCATTTACATGCTCTGATTCCTCGTGCATTTTCTTGATGGAGTATTTACGTCACACGGTAGTGTGCTTGTAACTCTGCCAAGTTAAAGTGCAGAGAGGTTTATTTCACACAAGTATACGTACTTGGTTTTTACGCTGCTTCAATCTTCTAATTCTTGCGTACAGATGGCGTCACAGAACATGTAGTTAAGCTTTAAAACACATTGAGGAATAAATGAATATTATGTCCAGTATTTCAAGAGGCTGAAGAATTGAGAAACAGACACTTAAAAGCTTGTGTGTGTGTTTCACAATTATCTGTATTACATCAAAGGCGTACAGGCGATTACTCAGCACTACACAGGCATGGCGAGATAGTTATATAAACATATAACATTGTTATTATGGATATACGCACCAACAAATACATGATCGCGCCAGAGAAACTGTAAAATTATATCATTTATACAAAACTGAAAATGTATGCGGTCAAAGCAGCCAAAATCATCGGGGATATGCTGTCCATCAGACATAATCAAAACAACAGCTACAATAAAATGTTACGATCTTGGACGTTGCGGGTTTTTGGATGCTATGACCGCAGACCCTTTTCACTTTAAAGTGATACTATTTATATTGTTAACTTTGTTTAACACAAACTGGAGTTTATTATGAGATGTTTCTGTAAACGTAAATAAAATCACGACTTATATCTCCATCATGTAACTTTATTAACTCAATATTTCGTTATTACAGCTTCATCCACTGGATTATTGAACTTGTAGGATATCGATAGCTCCTGGTGAAGCTGTAATAGCGAAATATTGGGCTAACAAAGTTACGTGCTGGAGATATAGGTCGTGATTTTATTTACGTTTATAGAAATGATACCATTTCTACAAAACTATAAATGGTATAATTCTACATTGTTTTGTTACAGCTGTAATAGCGAAATATTGGGCTAACAAAGTTACGTGCTGGAGATATAGGTCGTGATTTTATTTACGTTTATAGAAATGATACCATTTCTACAAAACTATAAATGGTATAATTCTACATTGTTTTGTTACAGTTTTGTTACAGCTGTAATAGCGAGATATTGGGCTAACAAAGTTACGTGCTGGAGATATGGGTCGTGATTTTATTTACGTTTATAGAAATGATACCATTTCTACAAAACTATAAATGGTATAATTCTACATTGTTTTGTTACAGTTTTGCTGGCGC
>NW_013669272.1:3621-17854 GCF_000517525.1 Limulus polyphemus
TTTTTGTTGTAAGATGGCACCACTAGCACTTTCCGTATAAACTAGCATCATTTCTTGTATATAGATGTACACATTTTTTAAATTTTTTGTTGTAAGATGGCACCACTAGCACTTTCCGTATAAACTAGCATCATTTCTTGTATATAGATGTACACATTTTTTAAATTTTTTGTTGTAAGATGGCACCACTAGCACTTTCCGTATAAACTAGCATCATTTCTTGTATATAGATGTACACATTTTTTAAATTTTTTTGTTGTAAGATGGCACCACTAGCACTTTCCGTATAAACATCTCAGCATTTTATTATTAATAACAAGATGGCACCACTTCCTCACATTGGTCACTCCTGTCATTAAATGTTATATAGAGTTGTGGTGAAATACCCCCCTAGTGATCTTTGAGAACGTGTAATAATTGTGACTGTAGCCGAGAAAAGTTAATGACTCTACTAAAAAAACATGTAGCACATCACTCATTGCAGTGCTCATAACTAAGTGAGAATAAAGCCACAAACACGTGAAACTACTAAAAAACATGTGGCACATCACTCGTTGCACATAACAAAGTGATAATAAAGCCACAAACACGTGAAACTACTAAAAAACATGTGGCACATCACTCGTTGCAGTGCTCATAACAAAGTGAAAATAAAGCCACAAACACGTGAAACTACTAAGAAAACGTGGCACATCACTCGTTGCACATAACAAAGTGATAATAAAGCCACAAACACATAAAACTACTAAAAAACATGTGGCACATCAATTATTGCAATGCTCATAACAAAGTGAGAATAAAGCCACAAACACAGCATTGCAATAATTGATGTGCCACATGTTTTTTAGTAGTTTTATCATAACAAAGTGAGAATAAAGCCACAAACACATAAAACTACTAAAAAACATGTGGCACATCACTCGTTGCACATAACAAAGTGAGAATAAAGCCACAAACACTGAGCTAGGAACAAATAACCTTTGACTTGGATATTTATGCTTGGAATATACTTATTCAAAAGTTGATCAGTTCAGAACATTAAGTCAAGACTTGAATAACTGTATCTCGTGGACAGTTGCATAGAACAAAAAACAGATTTTTACAGACACCATAGAAAAGAAAACATAAGTAAAATATGTTATACTTAAAGTATTAGTATACTAGTTGAAACCATTAAGTTATTTATATAATACTGTTTTTCTTTTAAAATATATTTTGACTCAATCAGATTTACTATCAGTGTTTGTTAGATGAAGGAATGTTTAAAGAGGGGTGCTCCCCATGTACCTGACTTGAAAGTGGGACTACATTTGAGTTTAACAATAAGACTTTGATCCGTTAGATCTGTAGTATGATTTAACACTGCAGTACATCTATAAATAATTGTTTTGATACTTACAGAGTAATCTTGATATTCAAATTTTACACATAAGAGTCCTCAGATATCATTGTGCATTAGTAAAAAAATTCAGTTTTGCTTATATGTCTTGGATGCACAAATTATGTCTGAAATAACAGTAAATTTACATGAAGCTAGCAGTGTTATTGTTGATTTAATTTTAGGTATTTCCAAATTTGTTGCTTTTGTATTTCAGATGGCTTTAAGTGTTGTATCTTTTAAAAGAAATATTTGAGTAATGATGCTTTGAAGAAATATAACAACAAACCTTAAGTTTTTCTTATGTGTTATGTTTCTGATATTTAATTTTTTTTGTATATGTTTCTGTAATTTTCCTACCTTTGTATATGATGTAGTTTTAATACTGTTTCTGTTTCTTTTTGTCATGTTAAACATCTGGTTAAGATGCCCACAGTGGGAACAGCATAGATAGCCTATTATGTAGCTTTTTGCCCATCAACAAACAGACTGTTCCCTTCACCTTCCTGGCATTAAACATTATTTGGTTTTCATAATGTGTGGAGTTATAAAATTGTTATTATTTTTAAGGCTTTATGTAAATATAGTTTTGATGTTTATTGTATAAATGTTTCTGCTTTTTATCATTTTAATACTTTTTTATATTGATTACTTTAAAATCTTTAGTTTATGATTTTATTACACTCTTTTCTTTGAATATTGCTCAGCCTTATTAATGTCTATGCCATCTTCTTAGCCTTATTAATATCTATGCCATCTTCTTAGCCTTATTAATGTCTATGCCATCTTCTTAGCCTTATTAATGTCTATGCCATCTTCTTAGCCTTATTAATTTCTCTGCCATCTTCTTGGTCTTATTAATTTCTCTGCCATCTTCTTAGCCTTATTAATGTCTATGCCATCTTCTTAGCCTTATTAATGTCTATGCCATCTTCTTAGTCTTATTAATTTCTATGCCATCTTCTTAGTCTTATTAATTTCTCTGCCATCTTCTTAGTCCTTATTAATGTCTATGCCATCTTCTTAGCCTTATTAATTTCTATGCCATCTTCTTAGTCTTATTAATTTCTCTGCCATCTTCTTAGCCTTATTAATGTCTGTGTGTCATCTTCTTTTTTTTTAGTAATATTTAATTCATATTTGAGAAATGACAAATTCTGTTTTAGTTCAAACTTGATTTTGACTAATTTTGAGATTTTTTATGGTTTCTGATTGGACAGATTTATCTTTCCATGCGATTTAATTACAGTCTGATTTTTTGTTTTTTTACAGCTCCATAATATGTGAGAGATGGAAGTTCATATATTTTTTTATACTGTGCAAGTTCCATTTTTTATATAAAAATATAATTTAAAAACAACATTCAAGACAATTACTTGTAAGAGCTGTTTTTTAGTATCACCTACAAATCAACATCTGATGTTCAAAAATATGCATTGCAGTACATTTTTAACTATAAAAAATATAGATTTTTACAAAGAAAGAACTTGATGACACCATAGAATTACAACCATGTTTTTTAACTCGCATTACAGGGAGTTCTTGGGTGCTCAGAAAAGAGTCCAGATATTGGTCTACAAAGTGGAGGATCAAGTAGCAGCAGTGCAAATGCCTCCTTGTCTCCTCCTGTACTAACAGTTGCATCCTCTATGCCAGGTCTAATCCCTATCACCTCACTGCCTCTCCTACCACAGAGTGCACTCTCGTCATTAGGAGCAACGTACACTACAAGTTCCTCTTCATCCAGGACCACTTCACCTACTATCTCCATGCAACTCCCACAAACAGCCAATTTTGCAACAATATTGGCTCCAGGTGACTAACAACTAGTTTAGAGTTCTCGCACAGACTATAACACTAATCTTTGACAGTTGTTCAGTGTGGTAAATTCTCAGGAATGATAAAAATACAGCATAATTTCTCCAAACATTTAGAATATAGTGTCGACACCACCCAATTAAACCTCAGGAATTAGTTAAAACATTTTACTTTTATAAACATATTGGTGCTTCACCACAGATGAGGTATGTTTATAATTCAAATGAGGCAGAGCTTTCCAGTTCATTGTTTCTGTATGTTGATTAAATAAATAAATAAATAAAACCATCATTTAAAGAAGTTTTCACTATAAACTCGAAATATGTGTTTCAGGAAAATTTAATTATAGGGTCCAATTTAAATTTGCTATTCAAAGAATGTAATATAATATGTTCCAGCACAGCTGTCTGTTCATTACTTGAAGAAAATCTTGTTATTTAAGTGAAAATGGAGTATAGTATTTACGTAATTTAGCCATCATTCGTAAGTACAAAAATGTTCAACGAGCTTCAGTGAAATTACATGTAAGTGAAAAGAGAATAAATATGCATTTCTTGTGGAACAACTATTTTCAAAACTTTTCCTTTGAGATGTAGTAGTTTAAATAAAAATTCAGTATTGATGCATAAGTTAAATATAGTTCATGTTTACAGTGGTATTCCATTAAAAAAAAAAAAGATGACAAAAATCAGTGAAAAAAATTATATGATGTTTAAAATCCTTTAATCATCTTATTACAAACAAATTTAACAAATCAGACTAATTTCTAGAACAGAAAAAAATCTAGCAATCTCTCAATGTTCAGAGAAAAGGCTAAGCCTATTAACTGTAAGACTTTTATGAATCATTAATTGTTCTTTGTTCAATTTACTCAGAATGCTAAATGTGCAAGAGTCAAACAGAATAAGACAGTAAGAAACATAAGTGGCATATTCAGTCATAATGTATTGTTACATTATGGTTTATTGCACTTCTCTTGATAAACACATCATGATAATTTACATGCAGAAGTATTCATTCTGTTGTAGGAATTAAGTGCACAATGTTGACTGAATTAATTTTTTTTTGGTTTGTAAAAGTACATCCCTTTATCACAAGGATTAAGGGCGACTTTTTTTTATAAGATGTACAAACACCCTATAAATGGGATAGAATGTATCTTTTCTGTCAGAACCGAATTAGCTGATTTTAGAGAGTTGTCCTACTTTACATGACTGAAATACAACGTTGTCCTTCAATGTGAATTTATATGATAACACATAATTTAGAAATATGTTTTCAAATCAAGATTTTAAACTCTAGGTGGGACTGTGCCTTCAGGTACGGCTTTGCAGCTGGGTAATCTTCAACCGACCACTCTTGGACAGAACAGCATAAGCCAGCAAACAAGCTCAAGCACACAACCTCAGACAGTTTACAGGATTCCTCAAGGTTCAGTAGCCTCTATTGCAGGTACTCTTTATTATTTTACTAGCATCCCAGTTTTTTTGTGTGTTTTTTAATTCTAAGAGATAATAAGAGGCTATTTAGCCCATCTAGGCTATCCAATTTTTTAATACCACTCTACTACTCCAAACTGTGTAAAGAAACCCAGTATATATAACTCTTATCTCCATGATGCTTATTCAGTCTTCTGTTAAGTTTCTTCAATGTTGTAGCTTCTATCACACATGAAGGCAAACTATTTAATTAGCCAAGCATCCTTTTAAAAAAGTAACACTATCATAACTGGAGTTCATGATATCAGAAATACACGTAGGTTCAAGAAGTCTTGATGCAAAATGATAAAAACCCTATAACCCGAGCGCTTTTGAAAGGAGCAAACTGGAGTCACGTTTTGGTTTTCTTGTGTCTGAAATTTGTGTCCTCAAGTCTTTCTACTGACATCTGGATTTGTAGATTTCAAACCTTTAACAATATTACAATACTTCATTTGTTACCTTGAGCCCTTGTTTTATCCAGTGAAAGCAAGTCTGGGAATTTCAACTTATCCTCATATAATAACCCATTCCAATCCAAGTGCCATCCTAGCAGCTCTTTCTTGAACCCTTTCTAACAACTCAACGTTCTTTTTAAAATAAGATTGTCAAAAGTTAAGCTAGATATATATATATATATATATATAATATATTGTGTATATCTGTGCTACATTACAGTCAGAATGCTTACTGACTTTTCTCATGATCCATATTTACATGTGTGCTGTGTTACAAAGTAAATCTTTTTAGACAGGACTTTTTCATTTGCTTGAGTATTTATCTGTATTCTGAACTAATTTAAATTTTGACTTGTATACTAATACTGTTTACTCTAATTTTTACTAGGCTTCAATTCTTGTATATCTACTTTTTGTTACATGTATTATAATTTTACAGATGTCATTGTTATATTGTTGTAAGATGTTATTCAGTGTCTTTAGTGGTTTTGTTTTATTGAACCTGGTTGCTCTCCTCAGTCTGGTAGGTTCAGGTTTTCTTAGTGACAGATGCTTATGTCTGCACTTGAACCTCTGAGCCAGTGATATCTGGCAAGTTTACCTTTCTTTCATTTTACTGCTGTTAGCAATTCCAAACAATCATACAGATTGGCAGGTTACTTTAGATGTAAACCTGTAGTCAAGCTTTGAGGACTTTACAAAATATTTTGCAAATATCGTCTCTTCATCAGCTGTAAAAATTTGTGTATTTTATTTATACTCCTGTTCCATTGGTACTTGATTTTTGTTATCACTTTTATATATTTTAACATCACAGTCTAACGTATTCCTTTCAATCCCACAGTCCACGGCAGCGGCTTTGATGGTTGATCCTCCATAACTACTTTCTCAAGCTTCATTCTTTCTTGTGAATGATTCTTACATTGCCTTTTGGTTTCAGAAAGAATATCATTCTGAAATGACAAAAAAAGAAATTTAGTATATGTTTATCTTGAAGAAATTGTGTGTTTGCAAAACTCAGGCCTGTGTTTTGTTTAAATTAAAGAAACAAAATTTAAACGTTCACCACGAGAAAAGAAATTTACAGAGATTCTTGTTTTATCATTTGGTTTTCATAAATCTTTTTCTATTGTTGTTTTCCAGCAACTTAATTTCTATAGTTATGTTACATTGGATAGGGCATGCATGACCATAGCTGAGCCTCCCACAATAAGTGAAGGTCAAGCCTCCTCGGGTAACCATTTTGAAAATTAGGTATACAGAAACATGCTTCATAGTTATCTTTACATTGTTTGGTAGCCCATGTTCTATATAATGAGTTGACTCTTAAGTTTTTTGAAATAAGCCACTAACTTATACCCTTCAAGATTTGATATTTTCAACAATACTGATGGTTCGCTGATAAGCAGTATCATCTCCTAAAAACAAAAGATAGGTCAAGCCTCCCATGTGGTCAAGACTAGAGCTGATTAGTGTCACAGAAATTAATAGATTCTTAAAAAATTATGACAAAATTGATTGATGTTTCGAAAATATACAATTAATCAAGATTAGGTTATCCAGTTGTTACTGTTTTTGTTATTCCAACTATCTGTATTATCAAAATATTGCCATTATGTTTGTCTGTTGTTAAGCACAAAGCTATATAATGGGCTATCTATGATCTGCTCGCTGCAGGTATTGAAATTCAGTTTTAGCATTATAAGGTTTTTTTCCCTTCAAATTTCTTCAGCTTTGTTTCAGCATGGCCTAGTGTTTCATGGATCTCAGCTTCAATTTCCCAGTGCCACCAAAATTGCTCACCTTGTATTTGTTATGAGAAAGCTATTAAGACTATCTGCTGACCAGAGAGTAGGTAATTGGCTGACATTACTCACCTTTCAACTCTTGAGTGACTTTTTCTTCTTTTTTTGCTTATAGAAGGGTGTGTGAGTGGAGGGGTTACATACCTTGGTTTGAGGAAGACCTTACTAATCTTGTAATGGGCCCATCGATTAATCGATATGCAAATACAACTAACCACCCAGTTCTAGTCAAGGCTCCCTATCTTTCCCTACGTGTGTTGATCTTAATTATTATTTCTGTTTTTGGATAAAATGAATTGAAGGATTTTTTTTCCCTTCTTACACATTATGATATTACAAAGGAGTTCGGACATCAAATAGTCAAGCTTCCAGTTCAGGAGCATCACAACCTACTGCTGTTACGATGGTTCCCAATACACAACAAGAACTTTCAGTTATGCCAGGTAAGAAAGACTTCTCTTGAATTACATGTTATATTCAAAAGTGGTAACCTAGGAGGATTGAGTGCATTCTATTAAAGAGAATTTTGAACATGTAAATTAGCAAGTCATGGTAGAATAGCATGTATCAGAACTGCATTTTGACATTGTGTGGCATTTTGTAGGTAACGTGATGCCACCAAAAATTGATCGCTTTTGGGAAAGGTAAGTAAATACAAGATAATCGTACACTCATATCATAAAGATGTGTTCAAGTTGGGGATTTAGAATTTTCAATATAGACATATCCCTGTGACTTACTGACATTGGAAAACAATGAAATATGGATCAAATGAGGCACAAGAACCACTCAGAAAGAGACCTGCAACAATTCATACCCCAGCTGTGGTAAGCAAAATGAGGCATATTGTAAAAGACAAGGATCCACATACAAAAAAATCAGTGGCAAAAGCCATCCTCATACCCAAGGCAATAATATATAGCATAATAGAAAAGGATCTGCATCTGGAAATGAGACAAACAAACAGATTGTGGGTTGACCAAGATAAGGCTTCCAGTCATATCTTTAACCTGCACATACCTCGAGTAGCTGGAGAATAAAACAGATATTCATACTATTCCATATGAAGGTCAAATCACTAAATGCAAAGCCTATGAATTTCTATGTGACTGGACCATTGAAATGGGCTCTGGAAGAGTAAATGTGCTTTGGATATGACAACTTTACAACAGAGCCTTTTGCAATAGAAACTACACTGCAGAGCTATTATCAAGACGCACGATTGTCAAAGAAAGTTTTGCTACTATAGACTGTAACAATTTGGTAAGACTCAAAAACCATTCTAATATAATGTACTCATCCTCTGTAGTCTATTTTCCTTGATCAGTTGGTGTGCTGGTAGCCAGTTTAAGTGATCACTAATACAAGTTATACATGTTTTGTTGGTGTGCCATATCATCATTTGCATTTTTTTTTGAGTGATGATCTGAATTGATTATCGATTTTTGCGTAAAGCTCTGGTTTGGTGCTTCATTGATGTCTGTGATTTAAAAGCATCTAATATTATCCTCTGTGCTGGGCAAAATAAGAAATAATTCTTATTATTGTTATTATAAAAAATTTACAGCCCCCAGTATCAAGATATAACAAACACTTTGACATACAGTAGAAGAAAAATTCACCATTAAGCTATCCAAAATGACTGAGCCTGCCAAGTGATTTACTTTGTGAATAGATATGAGGGTTAAGTAAATTTCCCTCCTGATGTTTAACTTTATTTACTGTTAGAAATATGATTCCTCTTATTACTAAAGTTAATAGAAACTAACCTATTACAGAATCCACGCTTTTTTACACACTACTACGTAGCAGGTCAGGTGAGTAGTAACACTGACTTTAAGTTGGTAACCTTTGTGTTATTGTGACAATAAAATGAGGGGAAAAAAAAAACCTTGCAAAAAATATTTTTTTAAAGTAAACTTGACAAATGAGATGACACCTTAGAAGAGCAAACACATTTCTCTGTAGTAATTCCATATTTATTTTTTCTGTTTCCTTTGTTTAGGTACAGTCATGTACCATGCCCAGCATGGAGTTGTATATGCTACATCTGCAAGCGGTAGTTTACCAGAGATTATTTTAAACCTTGGACAATCTTCTCAAACAGCATTTACTGTCCCCCAGAATCAAGGTAATTTATCTTTTTTAGTGCACGTGTAGATACATATTGTTTACATCTTTTATTATCAGGTCAGATTATTCTTTCTTTGTAAATTGTTTATTGGTTGTTGTTTTTGTGTGGGAATGTAAATCACTACTAATTGTTTATTATTTAGTCTTTGTTGATATAATTTTCTGTCATACTTCTATAAACTTGTGTTGTTTTTGGTGCTCCTACACAAGTTAACTGTAGACCTAATTACAATAATTCTTCGAATAGTGTTTGTTATATAATTTTCTGTCATACTTCTATAAACTTGTGTTGTTTTTGGTGCTCCTACACAAGTTATCTGTAGACCCAATTACAATAATTCTTCGAATAGTGTTTGTACGAATATATGTATATGCAATCATTTGTCAGTTCTAGTCAAAAAGTACTGGTGCTTTAGACAAATGCCAGTTGTTTATAACACTAACTGATTCTGTTGCTTTTTAAAAGTTCTATATGGAAGATGCTGTTTGGTTATGCCAATCAGCATGTGAAAGTAACTACAGTTTTATTAGAATAACTTGAGCTCATTAGTTTGAGGTACCTAGAAAATGAAGTCTTCTTCCACTTGAGAAACAATTTCAGTTTTGTTTAAAGTGACCAAACCATTACAGCATATTATCTGAACCAACCAAATCTTTGAATTATAGCAATAAGTATTAATTTTTCAAGGTTGTACGTATTATCCTGTGATTTATACAATAAATTATAGATCATTGTTTATATAATTATTAAGAGCTGTCAACAAGTTGCTTAAAGTATTATCATGTTTATAACTGATTCCAGTTGTCACTATCTCATTTGAATTTTATTAATAAATTCTTTTAAAACCATAAGGTCGGTTTTCAACATTGATTTATCTTCTCCACTATTTATGGTGTTTATTAATATTTATCATTGTAAAACATGACCAAAAGTCCTGAGTATTTATTTCACAGTATATATTTTACTTAAGACATATTTGAAGGTAATTGTTTCAACAGAATGATTTTGATGGAACTTATTGCACTAAATCAACTCAAGAAATTTATTTATGAACATTTACAAGTTTATTATTGTATTTCTTGTATTAGAAGCTTTTGTAATGTTAATTGTGGTGATGATACAATAGTACAATGATTGAATCTTTATTTCATTTAATTTTGTTTCCTAAAAATTAGTATTTGTAATGAATGAGCTTGAGTCAATTAAGCAAATATATCCCCCTGTGATGGTCAAAATCCCTCTTAAAGAATTAATTGATTTTAATCAGTAGTCAAATATATCACTCAGCGAGTCTAAACTCCTCTTAAATGAATTAATTGACTTTAATCAAGTAGTCAAATATATCCCTCAGTGATAGTCTAAACCCCTCTTAAATGAATTAATTGATTTTAATCAAGTAGTCAAATATATCCTTCAGTGATAGTCTAAACCCCCCTTAAATGAAATAATCAGCTTTAATCAAGTAGTCAAATATATCCCTCAGCGATAGCCAATATCCCCTTTAAATGAAATAATGGGCTTGAGTCAAATAGTCAAATATATATCTTAGTGATGGTCAAAATCCCCTTTTAAATGAACTAATGGGCTTGAGTCAAGCAGTAAAATGTATCCCTCAGTAATGGCTAACATCCCCATTAAATGAATTAATAAGCTTGATTCAAGTAGTCAAATATATCCCTCAGTGGTGGTCAATATCCCCCTTAAATGAGACATTGTGGATTTGCCCTAACATTTTTTTACCAGTGATGTGAAAATAAAATTAGCTCCGATCAAGTTTTTTGAAATGACTGTTATCTTGCAGCTAGTGGTCAGCAGTTCATCACAATCCCAGTGCCAGTAACACTTACAGCTGCCCAGCAACAGGTGGGTTCATTGTTCATTAGGTCAGTTTAACCACTATTTTAATTCCATTTATCAGCAATTTAGGCTTACAATAATCTGTTACTAAACTTACAGCCATACTTGTTACATTAAAATAATTGTTTTTAAACAAACATTTTAAACTCTAGACTTTTAATGTTATTTGTACGTTTTTGATTGATCATTTAATCTATGGTACACCATACAAATATTATAAATGCCAAGCAGAATTGTTTTTTTGTTTCTGCCTGACAATGATTTTCAACTCTGTCTAGCACTAGTGTGTGTATAGATATGTATTTCAAGTTGAAACTTTGTATCATAGAAGAAAACTGACTAAATCTGATGGTGTAAATGTGCCTCCATATCTTTGTGTGTATTAAAGATGTGGCGATACATTACATCCTAAAGCTATGATACGATTGTATCAATGCATCATCCAATATAATTTATGTATCTTCACGAAAGTTGGCAAGCTTTCAGTAAACATTACAAGTCTTTTGTACAGAAAAAAATCAGAATTTCTAACAAAGTATTTTTCCTAAAAATTAATTATTAATTTAATTAATGAAAAATTAATTAATGAATACTACATTCATTGCTTTTGTCAAAAACATTACCTGCAAAGTAACATAACAAATTAACAATAGCAAAAGAGATATTAACTTTTTTATTTTACTTCTCTTGTCAGCTATCATTTAGTTGATCAAACCTGAGAATTTGAAAAAAACACTGTAAAGTGTGAGGTACTTAAATAAGACAATGTTAGCAATATAGATAATAAATTACAAACAAGACTGTCAAACTTTGTAACAAACCATTGGTAAAACTTCTGTATCTAGATATGCATCGTGTTGCGGCATCAGTATCTAGATACGTATCATATCGACTATTATAATGTTATACACACCCCTGGTGTGTATATGCACTATCCTACCAAAAGTCAGGGGACACATCTCTGATCGCAGGAAAATGGGTATAACAGTGAAATATGCAAATAGATTGGCCTATAAAGGTGATCAGTGATTCACTCAGAAGTCATTTTGAACTTGTATGCCAAACGATGAACTGGAATGCAGAATTAGGGCAAGGCCAAGACAGCCCTCTTCAGTAGTGGAGATTACTAATGCTTTAAAGGAGGAGTGGAGCACAGTACCACTAGCTTTCTACCACAAATTATTAGCACATTGAATCAGACATTAAGGCCAAAGGCGGGCCAACACTCTGTTAATTTTTTGAAATAAAGACGTTTTATTGATAAATACCAGTGTCCCACGACTCTTGATAGGATAGTGCATGTATATATATATGGTTATGTTATTCAGTATCAGTTTGTATCTTTGTAATTATAATGGTGTAAATATATGTATTTTAACAAGTTTTTAAAGTATTACCTTTTTTGTGCCATCGTCATAGCAGCAGTTGTTCCAAAGCTTCAGCCAGAATGGCTCATCATCAACTGTCAAGACTACCTCAGGAGCAAATCGACTCCATAGCCCGCAGTACTTAACCACAGTGAAACGAGAAAAAGATGGGAAGTAACTCTTGCTTTGTGTAGTTTGCAATTCTCAAGTGCCTTATGATGCTTCATCGAGCTTGTAAATATGTATATAATAATTTTCTTATTTGTTAGTTGTGTGACTGGCCTAGTAGAACATTATATATTGCTTGCTGTGTATACAAAACCAAGCCACATTCTGTTAAAACCACAACAAACTATCATTAATGTATGTAAGTTTAGTTAAAACAAGGTTAACAAAAATAAAATATCAAATTCTGTGTGTCCTGTTGTCTTGAAAAGAAAAAAATACTGAATTATTTAAGAAAAACTATATTTAATTAAGTTATTGAACTGTTAAGAAGCATTTTTATAGGTCACTATTTAGATAGCTCATACACATTTAAAACAGTTATTTAGGTTCGAGTTTCACATTATCTATCTCTCTATATAGTTTTTAATGTAAAATTAATCTTTATTTCTCTGTTTGATGTTGTCACATTGTTTGAAATAGTACGTTTTGGGATCCACATAATAAGAAAACACAGAGTAAGACATAAGATCTAATTTTACAGAGTATTTTCACTCTTATGAAGAGGAACATCGAAGAAAAAGTATTTGTGCATTAAATGTACACCACTGTATCATTTTGATGACAAAACTGAATTGTTTCCTACATTTAACTAAGGCAAATGTACAACACCTAGTAAATCAAGTTATTCCACTTTCTTCCATATTATGTCTTTATAGAAATTACATTATGTCCTGAACATTTCTGTTATTTTTAAGTTTAATGAAACCCCAGCCAACCATTCTTGAGTGTTAACCAGTGACTCAATACCTCATACAAATAATGTAATAATTAATATGTATATGAGGATGTAAGTAAGAAGAAAATTTTTTTGTTCAAGATTTATTTCTTTTTTGATGTGTAATATGCTATTTATTCTGAAATAAAAATCTGGTAAAAAAATCTTTTTATTTCTTTCTGTACAACTAGCTTATTCTCATGAGATTAGATAATCTTTTTTAGTCATACACAAGGTACATTCCTGACATTTTAAAATTATGAATATTCATGCTGTACTTTGCACTATGAATTATTACCGTAAACCTCAGCTTATGACACAAGCAAAAGAATGGATCAAATAGTAAGTTCATTTTCATGAAAGAATGGATCAAACAGTAAGTTTGTTTTCATGTGAAGTAAACATAAATGAAAGAATGGAATAAACAGTAAGTTTGTTTTCATATGAAGTAAATATAAATGAAAGAATGGATCAAATGATAAGTTTGTTTTCATGTGAAGTAAACAAATAAAAGAATGGATCAAACAGTAAGTTTGTTTTCATGTGAAGTAAACATAAATGAAAGAATGGATCAAATGATAAGTTTGTTTTCATGTGAAGTAAACATAAATGAAAGAATGGATCAAACAGTAAGTTTGTTTTCATATGAAGTAAATATAAATGAAAGAATGGATTAAACAGTAAGGTTGTTTTCATGTGAAGTAAACATAAATGAAAGAATGGATTAAACAGTAAGTTTGTTTTCATATGAAGTAAACATAAATGAAAGAATGGATTAAACAGTAAGTTTGTTTTCATATGAAGTAAATATAAATGAAAGAATGGATTAAACAGCAAGTTTGTTTTCATGTGAAGTAAACATAAATGAAAGAATGGATTAAACAGTAAGTTTGTTTTCATGTGAAGTAAACATAAATGAAAGAATGGATTAAACAGTAAGTTTGTTTTCATGTGAAGTAAACATAAATGAAAGAATGGATTAAACAGTAAGTTTG
>NW_013669272.1:18854-28838 GCF_000517525.1 Limulus polyphemus
ATAAATGAAAGAATGGATTAAACAGTAAGTTTGTTTTCATTGAAAACAAACTTATCATTTGATCCATTCTTTCATTTATGTTTACTTCACTGTGAAGTAAACATAAATAAAAGAATGGATTAAACAGTAAGTTTGTTTTCATGTGACATAAATGAAAGAATGGATCAAATGGTAAGTTTGCCGAACATCCTAATGGTATAACATAATATTTTGGGACAACATGGGACTAACTGGTCCATCTCGGCTGTTCCATCTTCAAAACTGAATTAATTTGTTTAAAAAAAATAAAAAAATTTCAAACCCAGCCCTTTTCATTCATATACTTATCAAGCTTTTTCTTAAACTCACTTAAATTTACTGCCTCCATAACATCTGAAGGCAACCCATTCCAAAGGCCAACTACCCTGTTAGACAAATGAAACTGTCTTAGCTGAAGATGACTCCTACCTTGCCAAATTTTATATTTGTGTCCCCTAGTCCTACTATTCTTATTGTTAAATATAAACAAAGATGATACATCAACACTATCAATTCCCTTTACAATCTTAAACACCTCAATCAGCCCCCCCCCCAACTTCTCTTTTCTTCAAGAGAAAACAATTTGAGAGATTTCAGCCTCTCGTCATATGACAACTCCCCCATCCCAGGCACCATTCTAGTAACTCTTTCCACAATTCAATGTCCTTCCTAAGGTAAGGAGCCCAAGACTGAACACAATATTCCAAATGTGGCCTAACCAGTGACCTGTACAATGAAAGTATAACCTCTTTAGACATGTATTCAATATTTCTATAGATACAACCTAAAATCGTATTTGCCCTACCACTACCAACAGTACACTCCTTTGATCGCTGTAGAGACTGATAGACTATTACACCAATATCCCTTTCCTTCATAATACTATTAAGGTTATTCCCATCCAAATTATACCCCACATGCACTATAATTAAAATCCTTCTGTATTTTTATTGGCCCAACTCACTAAATCCTTTTGTAAATCAGCAGCATCCTCTTCACTAGTAGCAACACCCAATACCTTAATATTGTTACTTCCACGCAGCACTGGGAGCATGTACACTGGAGTTTCTCGAAGGATCATGAATTTGCCCGCCAGCTCGAGTGTGATCTGAATGCCCTCTTTTTTAGTATATATAAGCCTGGCAAAGAAAGCCAGCGGCAGATAGATAAGTGAGTCCAGCAAGCAGTAGGCACCGTAAGTAAAGTGTGTGAATCACTGTGATTTATAGCATGTGTTATAAAGGTTGTTAAGTTTACAGTGACTCTGGAAATTCTGTGTATTACAAATGTTGTATCGAGGAAGAATAAACTGGGTTAATCTAGAAAGGACTTGTATTGCTGAAGTTTCTCGGAAAGAATTTATACCGGAAATTAACAAACAAGCAGATACATAACAATATCATCTGCAAAGTAATTTATTGACTATCCCTTCATCTATGTCATTGATGTAAATCAAAAAGGTCCTAAGACTGAGCCCTGAGGTACCCCACTTGTGACATTAATCCAGTTTGACTGACCTCCATTTGTAACAACCCTCTGCTTTCTTCCATCCAGCCACTCTTCTATCCAATTTGCTAACTTATCCCACACAAAAAAAGTGCAGGTAAAATAATGTTTTTGGAGGTTGGACAGAGATATGGTAGGTATCATACATGAATTAGGTAAACTACTTATTACCCGAGTGAAAAGTGGATATATATATATATATCCGTGTTTCTTATTGTGATAAGTCTGAAAGCTCTGGTTTAAAAAATGTATTTTTAAACCTTACATATTTTACTGTGTCAAAGGTTATTTTGTGTTTTTTACATCAGAAGTCTATTGAAAAACTAAAATATAAAATTGTCTAGTGGCTGATAGATGTCCTTACTGTACATGTCTAGTGGCTGAATTCCTTACTGTATATTGTTTTACAACTCATGACTTCCTGTATAGAGCTCATAAAATCAATTTTTAATTTCACTAACTAGGGTCCTTTTATTGAATTTTAAGCTCAAAATTTATTCAATTCTATAGGAAATTCAATAATCTTGCCGCTGATTATTTGTTTATGAGTTTTAAAAACATTACAAGTACTTAATTCTTTCAAACTGGTTTGGGATGATAGTGAACAACTTTAATATTTTAACGACCACAGGTTTAAACTCATAAGCATAGTTAATACTAGCTGTACGACAGTTACATAAATAGTATCACGTCACTAATTAATTTACATTAGTTTTTGCTAATTACTTTCTTTGTCATATTTACAACTGTCGTAAATGTCCAATGTATTATTACCAAACTTTCTTGAGGCTTATCATGTTTACATTTTGGTTTTTACAGAAGATTTAACTATTACTTCGTGTTGCCCGTTCCATGTGTGTTTAAAGTAACAGAGGTTAGTTAAAGGGGTGTTACATGTGTTAGACACACCTCATAGTAGTATTTATTATTACATTTAACAATATTATAGCTACTTATTGTATGATTCAGGTATTCATTTATTTTTTATATTCAGAAACATTTTTGGCTATATTCTTGATAATGTCCTGCTACTTCACTGTACACGTAAAAAGTAACAAATCATAGCAACTTATACAAGATGCCAGCTTCCTTTAAAGTCACACTGTTTAATGGATTTATTTGCCCACAAGACACTGTTAGGGACAGTTATGGAAAGTATTGCTTGTACTTGGTAATACTGAGGTTATGTTATTAAACAAACATTAAATCTACAACAGTAGTATTTGAGACCAACAGCTAGCGTTTGTGTGTTCCGTAAGCAAGTTACTCTTATTTTTTTTACTATTCTTTTCATTAACAATATTGGTTAGAATGTTTAATATATCTAATTTTATTACTTTTTAATTTTACTTTTCATTATTATACTTTTATTATTGTAACTATTTTGCACTGTTAATTTATGTATTTAGGGTTACCCTAACTCTCATAAGATATAATTATGGCTAAAAATATCATTAACAATGAGGGCGGCTAACAGATAAAACAATGCATTCCAATCTTTGTAAGTTAGAATGTAAGAAAATATATCTCATTAGCTCTACTTGTTGCAATGTTGATTTTTAGTTTTGCCATACTTAAGTACCTTGATCTGCTTGGAAGTTAATTCAAACTTCCATAAACCAGCAGTCAAACTATTTTAAGAGCTTCCTTCAGTTGTAATATTTAAACTTTGTTTTTTCCACATTACAGAAAAGTAAAAATTTGTATTTCCTTAATATTCTTTAAATGAACCAAATCTTCACAAGCTTAAAATTATACAAGTTTTCATACAATCAGTAAGAATGTATAAACAAGGTATGTCACCACAGTAGACAAGCTTTAGTGTATGTTTAAACAATAATGTTTGCCGTTTTTAACACAAAATAGCCATATAACTTAAATGTTAAAAATCCACAGGAATCCTAAATAATATTCTATCTTTTAACCACAGACTGGCATGTTCGGCATATTGAAAGTTAACTGCTCGTGACTTGTGTACAATCAATGTAAATTTCAGAAACTTTCTATTGAAATAGTATGAATATGTTTTATACATAAAATCTTCTAAAAACCTATCATTCTACAAAATAGTGTTGTTAAATAGATTTTATTTTTCTGCAGTGAAATTTGGAAAATCAAGAAAATAAACTATGTTGGGAAATAATTTCCACTTTATTCTCCATCATTTCTGGTTACTGATACTTTGGTCATTTTTAGCATCAATCATGTCTAATTATACTAAATAGTGGCAACTACTATTATTATTATATTTGATCTGGGAGTAATTTACATTAACTAAACCAGGTGTCTACCGATTTATAATTTTCTTTCTTAATATGAAACAAAGATTTACATAATTACTACTCATTTGGTACTTTTGGAGGAAAAGAAAGGTCTACTATTGTATAAATACAAGAGCAGAAAGCAAAAACACATAGCCCAAGAGTGCCATGATACATCAATTTATCAAAAGTTCCTCCCTTGACATGCACAAGTTGACCATCATCAACCTGGAAGAGAAAAAAAAGGTTATCATTAACTACTGTAGAACATACATGTTCCAAACCAATGTGTGAATGTTCCAAATCTACTCTTTATAATTTAAAGAACATGTAGCTGTCTACTAGTCACATCAATGTAAAGTTCAGGTTACAACTTTGAGCACATGTGATGATTGATTAATGATAATAATTTCAAAATTAAGTCTTTCTGCAACCTTCAGACAAGGCTCCGTCTTCAGAAGGTACTGACTGTGCGTGTGGATCGAGATGAACAATTGAATTATGATGAAATTATACAGTTTAGAAGCCTATAATATTTTCTCTGGGATCGGGAACCAATTAAAATCATTATCTTATACTTGATGGTCAAGAGAAATGTTTAGTGCACTAGTGTGATTGTTAACGTAGCTGGGATAAGTTGATGAAATTAAACCACAAAAGTAGGTTTTGATTACAATAATTCTCTGTATAATTAACACCAGGGAAACTTTTAGTGGTGCAACTTCAACCAAATGGATTAAAATGAGGAAAACCAAACCATAATTTCAAACTTACGAAATAAAAGGTCCTTCCATAAATTAATTGTTAAGTTCATACAAAAATCAACATTTTGTTAAAGCTACTTCAAATAATTATCTTGAAATAATCAATCTTTAGTGAAAAATCACAGTAAATGAAACAATGTCAGAAGTTGATATTAGAGAAATTAGTGTGTCCTCTTCAGTCTCATGTTGTCAGGAAGATTTCTGGCTGTTTTTAAATAAGTGCTAAACACAATATCATGTTCTTTTATACTAACCAGGCTTTGTGCATGAAGTTTTACCACTTCAATAATTTAACACATTACAGAAATTAAAATTTGCTTCCAATTTCTTCTGAGGCAATCCATTTTACGAGGAGGAGAACAGTAAATGAAACTTATGGTTGATCCTGTACATCTCAGCCCATAGAGGTCAAGGTCATGGACATACATGCTCTCAGGTACATTCCAGACCTTTTAAACAATCACATTATTTACTGATAGTTTGATCAGTAATGTTGGACTTTAGCCGCTTTAACTCGTGTTCTGATGGTTAAAATTACAGACCAGTGAATACACAAACTTGTCATTTCATGAAATAATGAGGCAAATTATTGACCAATCATTTACAGATTGAGTCCTTAAAGGCAGATACACTTTTTCTTGGTAATATTTCATTTTTATCTGATTTCTTGTGCCTCTCAAGTTCTCTGGACCACAATTCACAACTTCACCTTCCTTTGTACGAGACTGACAGTAATTTCAAAATTTAGGACATTTTATAAATTTGTAATGTTTTCATTTGTAACAAATTTCTCGATTATTGGAATAATTGTTGTGTGTCTATGTGTGTGTGTGTGTGCTCGAAGTTATGGTGAACCTTCTCCATAACTTCCACTGGATCATTTCTATCTCTGTCCAGTTTAACTCCATCTAATGCAAGTTATTTCAAATTAAAAAAAAATTGGATAACTTCACCTTCAAAAGACGTTCTGTAATTGGTTGGCTGTCCATTGATTAGTCAGTTAAAAGGAACCTCACATATCAATTTCAGTTTAGTGTAATCATCAAAACAGACAAACAAGCTGATGCTGAGTCTACTACTAGTATGTTGTTTCCAGCCCCAGCACTCCCACTTTCTCATTGGATGTACGTGGTTTGCCAGTTCAATAATATAAATGGCAGAAATCCACCAACTAACAGCCAATTTTCATCCCTGTATTGTTTTAAACATTATACTTGCCAATAAGACTAGTTTTTAACTTCCCACATTCATCAACTTTTTGAAATTTAAATTATTTTAAGCTGATAATACAGTACCAATAATACTGATATTTTAAAGAATAAAATTAAATTTCATGGTTAGATGTGCATCTGCTATTATTATGTCTAGCTCATTTATTTATACCAAGTTATGTATCTTTTGTCCCTCTATATACTTCCTCCTATTAATAAAACATCTACTTGAAATCCTGTACTCTCATACATTTTCACATGAAATAAATGTATCTATATCACAAATATTAAGGATGTACCAACATCACTTTTTGACTCATAAGTAATACTTATAAAAACATTGACCAATAACTCAGATCTCGCTGTAGCCTAAAAAATGTGGTAGGCCTGATAAATAATCTGGAAATTATCCTTTTAACTTCTGAATAACAAATATGGGTCTCCAGTCCATAGCAATTCATTTTACTGAAATAATTCCAGGCCTAACAAAGGACAATGGTGATCTCATCTATATCCCTTCATACAAAAGTAAACCCAACTGACAGGATCTCTCTTTAAAATAATAGTCTTATGTGATGTTACAAATGTTTTGCTTGTACCCAGTGTTTACTGTGTGTTCAAGGTTATTCCAGAATTTCTTACCATCCTTATTGTAGAACAGTATGAAATAATCAAGAAAAAAGTTTCTCATCATTGTCTGTGGAAAGTTCTAGATTATTTTTCTTAAGTGTTATGTATTAATATATCTGGAATGTTCTAAAAGTTTAGAAACAGTGTGTGCAGGCAGTACTAAAAACAAAGAATTTTCCTGTCATCACATGGAGCAGCTTAAATAAGTCATGATTGATGAGAATATTCATCAAGAAACAATCCACACCATAGTAACTGATACTATTGCAATCATAGCTGTTGAATAGTATGATTAGAAGTTCTCATCATACACTAAAAACTGTTATAAAGATGGTTTGGTACCACAGAAGACAGTCAATGACACGGTACCAGTTATGAGGGACTTTGCAAATCATGTAAACCGTTGATTGAAAGATAGAAAAAAAAATCCAAAACTACATGCCGATTTTGGAATTGAACAGCATTCAAGATGTAGCAGTAAATTACTACTGTAGGCCCACCATTAAAAACATGCTTACAAAAAAATGTAGGCACCAGAAACATGCAATGCATATTTTCATAATTTAAGTTTCAAGCTTCACAAAAGAGCAAAGTTCTGGAAAAATGATGATGAAGAACTCAACAGAATAGTTCACCTATGGGTGAACCCTGAAATTTTAATAAAGTATCAAAAATACAATTTCACGAAATAAGGTCATGATGCATAACAACAGTGACATTTTTTCTATATGTAAAGAAAACCATGGTAGGGGACAAAACAAAGGTGTGCACACAATCTAAGCCAATTCTGAATCAACCACCCACTGCCAGAGCCACCTGTTCTACAACTTAAAATGTGTAACTTTGGATGTGTAGATCACTTAGGAGAATCCCACCTGATTCAGAAAGTCAATTAGAAAAGACATTCATAACCCCCTAAGTTGACAGACTATTCAGTAAACTGAGTGATCTTGGATACAAATCAGGCAATATGTGCAAGTAAGCATCTGTTTATTGATATAAGCCACCACAGTGCTACTTTTGGAATAAATCATGAAACAAACTATGGTAAACATTCTGAATTGACCAAAGGTCATTGACATTAAAGCAGAAAAACTTTCTACAACCATGCAAAACAGCCTTCCAGAGAGCAACTGAAACAGTAATGAAAAGACTTAAAAGAAATACCATTGATTAATTTAATCCTTGTCTAATAAGAGGAAACTTTACCTCTGTAAGTTAAAATATATTCTTGGAAATGTGTACAAAGAGAGGGATAAATTTGGAAATAACTAAAGAAAAATGTACAGTAGTATTAGAAAGAATGTATAGTTTTTGAAAGCATCTTCAAATTTCTTCAATAAGGAATATTCTGTGGATATCTTTAAACATCTGTATACACTTAGTCAACTTCACCAACCTTGTAACCACCATGTAATTGTGAATCTATGCATACTGTATCTCTCAATGTGTACCAAGTGTATCTTCACGAAACTTGACAAGCTTTTGGTAAGCATTACAACTACTAAATTGTTTTAGCTATAGCATAGCAGCTCATAGAAAGGCTCGAGTTAATTTAAAGTACAAACTTTTAGCTCATAGCTCCTCCATCTCTTGACCAATTTGAGATCTAATTACAGTTTTGGACTCAGGAGGTCAAATCCTTTCAATTGATGTATTTTACCATGCTCAAGGTCTCATACATTAATTTAATCTAATCCTGCCTTAAAGACTTTCAATTTGAGGGTAAGCTGGTAGAGATCCTCGAGTAATGAAAACAAATCGAGTATACGTGCACCCCATGCTTGGTATTACTGGCATACAAAAATATTTACTCTAAAAAAATTTCAAGTGCCACAGCTACTGAGGATTCCCTCTTGTTTGTCTACAACAATGTATTTTTACTGAGTCAGTCTGAGTGAAAGGTGATATTCATATTAACAATACATATACAGTTTTCATACTTCAGTTTTATAACTTCTAGAGCCTCCTAAATGAATATTTTATTTTTCCAGTAAAACTATATTCCATCTCTTGTTTTTTCTACCCTAACACTAACTGTAGTGAAATAGTTAAAAAATATTCATTTTGTTCTTTGAATTCATAATTGTCCAAATCCTATTACTACTTATTATTGACATTATAAAGTATAACATGTAGAATTTGGAGTGCTGTAATTAAAACAAATTACAGGTAATTAAAAAAAAAAAGGTATAAATATTCTTGTAATTTACTCCAAATGGAGTATTATAATGTAGGATAAAATGCAACAACATTTTTCAAGTTTCTGTTTTGTATAAATTATTATACCTGAAATTTTTTCTGCAATTCTTTGATTCTGGCTTGTCCTGATGCACGACAACTAGAAGTTGTGGTTAGTTTCCGACTCTGTTGGGCAATTCGAACAAGTGCCTGAGAAAATAGAAATATATATATATAGCAATATCAAAACTTTTTTTTTCTCTAATACTTTATATTTCATCTCATTTCTCTACCCTAACCAGTTTCAACTCCAAGATTCTGAAAGTGGAGAGGTGAGGGGGTGGCAGACATATGGGCTTGGGAAATGAAGGTTTTTTTTTTAAATGATATATGTAAGGAAACTTATGGAGTATACATAAGAAGGCTCTAAGAAAAAATGATTATTTTTGCTGTGAAATGTTTTCATTAATATTACAAACACATGTCTGTTGTAAAATGCTCTTTGTTGATTTGGCTTGTTATTTTCATTGGGATACTTGGTGCATAGTTCTTCTCATGATTCATGACGTGTATGTTTTACTGATGTTACAACAGTACAAATTATAACATTAAGCATCCCTTATGTGACATCATTTTAGTGTCTACTAACTGACTGACAGACAATATGCTACTGTATAATGGTTAAAACAGGTGACCCCTCCAGGCACCCTTCTGCCCCCTTTCGGGGATATAATCATACCATGTGTGACTTAAGTACACTTAAGTATCCATACTCGATATTGAAACAAACCACATTTCCAGTTTTAGAAAACCAAATACTAGAAAAATCTTTTTTTTACCCCTTTTGATTCTTCAGCCATAGTTTTGTGTGTCTTTTAGGAGGCTTTTCAAGGTTTAAAAATATGCATATTTGTATAACTGCTTTTCTAATTCCTTCATCAACAGATTGATTTTTTTCAGTTATAATACATTGTAAATTTCTATAAAACATGAAATTTGCTTTCAACTATTCAAAAAAGGCCATTCAAACCATTAGGAGGGATTAAGATTAAGAGAATTAATTAAAGTGTCAGAAAGAAACAAACATTTATAACCAAACAATGGCTTATTAAAATGAAAGTTTGTTACTGATATAAAAGTAAAAAAATTAATTAATTAAAGTATGAAAAAGAAAAACATTTATAACCAAACAATGGCTTATTTTTCATACTATTAAAGAACTTCACAGTTGTTTAAAAAAAAATCTTGCAGAATAATAAAAGATCACTGCAGCTTTTGAAAATTCTCGAAAATTTCTGATTATTAATTGGGCATCACTCCCAGTAATGGTTGGAGATGGGTTGAATGGGTAATGAAGAAAAACTTTAATGTAAGTTTAACATAAAAGTAAATGTACAACGTTTCGACAAGGTT
>NW_013669272.1:29311-36208 GCF_000517525.1 Limulus polyphemus
TTCTTCTTTCCCCATTCAAGCCGTTTCCAACCATTATTAGTCTCAAAGTGGGTTCCTCGTCATCGAATCACTCCCAGTAGTTAGTTAGGTAAATTATGATTTATTCTTGTAACAACCAATCCTCTAATGAAAATGACATTTTTACAGTAATACCGTTATCAACCTTTCCTGTGTTATACTATATTGAATACATAGGGTATCCAGAGGAGCCCACATGGGTAACCACATCCGGGCTCACGTCCTGTAGTAATAAATTTTGGGGCAGTTTGTACAATCATACATTGTTCCAGATACAAAATTATTTGGGCACGTGAAAAGCCTGGGCTCGTGGACACTATCAAAATCATGCTTATGGCCACCTCCAATGGGACTTATTTTTGTGTATACTGTAGAGTTCATACTGTCTGGTCTTACAGGTGTGGACGAGTCTCGAATCTGTATCACTATATTTTATCCTATGTTACAATTATATTCACTATACTGTTTCCATGCTTCTGTTGTACTAGCTGTGGAATATATTCAGTATTTCTGCTCATAGTAATTGTGGTTCCATTCTTGTTTCCAGGTCACTTATTACTATTCTTACCTTGTTTTGTTCCTTACATTTAACCAAAATCTCCATGAACTTGCTTTTATTTCTTTCCATACTCCTTTTAGAAACTTTCTTTGGCCTTCTAGAAATGCTATGCTACATTATTTCTTGCCAGTCAGTCTTACTTCCATTTTTTTTATTCCTTACATTTTGCCTTGACTGTATAGCCCATAGCACTGTTTGTCCTATGTGATCTAAGTTTTGATGGTATCTTGCTTTACGAACATTACAGTTAAGTGCATCAAATATTTTTTATATGTATCTTTCTTCCGCTTGTGTTAACGTCTAATTAAGTTTTGTTCCAATAACTAGGTTATTAATCTATGTTTTGATAGCAACTTCTATAGTTACTATATTTCACTTTTTGTTGTGCACATCCATATTATAACACAACAGAATCACTTTTCCCAGCAGCGAGTTAGCTCTTAAGTTTAGAACTATATTTCTTCATTACTAAATATCTATTGATTTCAGTTCTTGTTGTCTCTAAAGTGAGAAGGCTCTTGAACATGCTATGGAATATATAAATTTAAGTTTTTTTGTATATTCTTGTCAAAATACATTAATAAAAAAAGAAAGTTAATTAAATTTTGAATGTAATTGTAAAAGCATCATGACATGCACACTGTGATCAATCCATATCCAGAGAATTAAACAGTAAGATAGCACAGAAAGTTACAGGACTTAATTCGTGTGCCTTCATATGGAATAGTCATTTCACTCTTTAGCTGCTTGAGTTACGTAACAGTTAAAAGAATATGTCAAAGAAGCAACTTGTGTTGCTTTTCCAGATGATGATCCTTTTTATGTTGCATCCTGTTGGAACACATGGATAGCTTCTGCCACTGACCTTTGGATTTGTGGATTCTCACCTGCTACAAGATACCACACATTACTTACCATGGCTGGAGAATAACATGCTGCTGGTCTCTTTTTAGATGGTTCTGGTACCCCAAGTTGGTCCATATTCCTTTGTTTTCCAATGCCATTAAGAGCATGGAATATCTCTGTCTAAGAAATTCTAAACCTCCAATCTTATCAGACCTTTATGACCTGAGTGTATGAATATTTGCTTTTGAAAGGGTCATTACATACCCTTCCTAAAAGTTATCAATTTTTCAAGGCATCACACTACCAACAAAATGCCAAACAATGTCTAAGTGTAATTCTAATACATTCCATTCCATCAAGATGTTAAACAGACTGTGTCATATTACTCTTTTTAGCACATTCAAAATTGTTTCAATATAATATACTCAACTCTGTAGTGTGGAGACCCACATCTCTGCCCTACCATTCTAAGTGTTATTTTTACCAATCCCAAAACTAATACCTATCCTCCTCCAGAAATTAAAATATATGTAAACAGTTGAAAGAAAATACATTTAAATCTTATAATTACTTGAGTTGAAGAACTAGTACAGGTTTTATGCTGAAAAATAAGTATTAAATTCATTATATTTTGAAAAATAGTTTCATAAAGCTATCATTAGTAAAACTGTTAGAATTGTCCACATGGTAACATAATGGCAATGTCTAACTTATTAGGCTTAGTTACTGAATTTCAAAATAAAATGTAACATTTATCTCCTGGTGTAAAAAATATACCTTAAATCTTCACGTGAGATGTCCCAGCCACTAAACTAAAAAACTCAAACCAAGCTCTTATCATTTAACGTTTTATCGAGGTTTCCCTAAAACTTCCTTATATTTAATGCATTCATCATGTCTACAGGCAACTCATTCCATAGGCCAATCACCCTACAAGAAAAGTAAAATGGTATTTGCTGAACATGGCTCCTACCTTGTCAAAATTTGTGCCCTCTATCTAGTACTACCATTTTCACCATTAAGTAAAAAAAAAAAGATGATGCATCAACACTATCAATTCCCTTAACAATCTGAAACACTTCAATCAGATCCCTATAACTTTTGTTCAAGAGAAAACAATTCCAAGGGTTCCATTATGACAACCTTTCCATCCCAGACATTATCCTGGTAACCCTTTCCAACAATTCAATGTCCTTTCTAAGATAAGGAACTAAATACAAAATAAATACTCCAAACAAGGCCTAATCAGTGACTTACACAATGAAATTATAACCTCTTAAGACATATCTTCAATATTTCTGTAAATATGACCTAAAATCATATTTGACCTGACACTAGCAGTTTCTGTGGTCAAATAAAACACCACAATTATTTTTCTTCCATAATAATGTTAAGACTATTCCAATCAAAATTATACTCATGACAAAAATTATGATTATCCAGATGCATTACCTTGCACTTATAATTAAAAGCCACCTACTGTTTATTTGCCCAACTCATTAAATAATCAAAATCCTCTTGTAAAGCAGCAGCATCCTTTTCAAAGCCAGCAACACCCAAGACCTTAATATTATCAGTAAATTTAAACAACTTATTTACCATTCCTTCATCTATGTCATTGATGTAAATCAATAACAGCAGTCATCAAACACTGATGTAACACACTTGTAAATTAAACCAGTTTGATTGAATTCAACTTATCTCCCAAATGCCCCACACCTATAGTTTTTTTAAGCCTTTATGTGGCACTTTGTCAAATGCTTTCTGAAAATCCAGATACACCAAGTTGACTATACCCACAAAAATTTTAAACTTTGTTAAATAAATGTGGAACTCATTTTTTATTAGACTTTCAAAAACTTTTTCTACCACTGATGCAAGACTACTGAATAGGTCTATTATAACCTGGACAATTTTTACCACCTCTCTTTAAAAAGAGGAGTAATAAAAACCAACTTCCAATCTTCTGGCACCTACCCACCCACTGTTAAAGAATGTTGAAAAAACAGTACCAAGTGGTTCACAGATACAGTCTTTAATCTCTTTCAGAGCCCTTGGGTAAATACTATCTATCCCAGAAGCCATATTCTTTAAACTTCATAATTATTTTATCAAGCTAAGAATTAATGTGATTGAAACCTTATTCCTTATACTCATTGCAATTCAAGTTTCACTTGCAGCAACCTTTTTCTCTCTAAGGAAAATATCTAACTTCATTATTTAAAAACACATTTTAAAATGTTCCAAAGTTCATCAGTATCTCTAATTAATTCAGTTATCCAATTTTTGTTGAATCTCTAAGTTATCCACTTTAAAATCTGCAACCAAAACTTTCTTATCCCTGATCTCCATTTGAAGTAAAACATCAAACCTAATTAAGCAATGTTCCCAAATCTCCATTCTTTCAACAATTTCTATATTAGAAATTAACAAATCTAAAATATCATTGTTCCTAGTTGAATCCTTGACCAATTGAAGAAAATCATCCTGAACAGTCTCTTAAAAACCTGTCTTCCTGGTTTGAATATAAAATGTCCCAGTCTGTATGCCTAAAAATAAAATCCCACATAATTATGACCTCATGAACAGCTAAAATCTGAATCTCACTTGTAAAATTATTCACTTATCTCATCAGTTGCATCTGGTGATCTCTAGCAAATTCAAACTAAAATCCTTTCCCCATATCTTCATTAACAGAAACCCAAATCTTCTTGTTACTACTTTCAATATCCTCAACTTCAACAGGATGTAACTTGCATTTTACATGTACAACCACTCCTCCCCTATTTTTATCTTTTTCCCCCTATTACATAACTTATGGCCTGCACTTCAAAAACATTTCTGTTATAAAAATTGTCTACATTTAACCAAGTTTAAGTTATTCCAATTATATCAAAATACTCCATTCCAATTAGTGCTCTAAAGTCATATATTTATTTCTTATACTTTTAGTACTACAATAGTAACAATTTGGCCTATCTCTAAAAATATACTTCTGTCTGTTGTTCCAACACTACACTTTTCTCCACATCTTATTTTTCTATTACATTCGTTCATTCTGGCTCTCACCACAATCTAGTCCTAGTTTAAAGCTGCTCTTCCAGCTAATTTAATATCCCTTGGAAACAAGCCAGCCATATCTTATTTAAATTTTAACCATCCATTCCAAAAACCTTCCTTTTTTTCATCAAACTGATCTCACGGGTCCAACCAGCCAGTTTGCTTGTCCTTACATATGAACTTAAATCTAGCATTCCGTCCTAATAACTACTTCTAATTTCATCAACACAGTTAAGTCTTGGCAGAATCCCCGACAGATTTAATTTATGGCTCTTTTCTTTAAATGCCCGTATCAACCCCCTGTGCATATCATTTAGCTTCTCTAACCAATCCATCCCTACATCATTAACCCCTTTGTACACAATAAACTTATAAAGATTGCATCCCTGTTATCACCCCTCACAATATCACTTGTTCTATCAGTTACATCCTCCACCCCTTCCCCCACATAGCATAATCTATTTCTTAGTCATCCCACAAACCAATCTATCCACCTACCATACCAACGAATCATCTTTAATTATAACCTCAAGTTTTTCATTACCAGTATAATCTTACTATCTTCCACCCTTTTGTTTTCTTTTCCATCCCATAGATTTTCATCTACATAAGACTGAAATCTGTTACTTAACAGAACCTAATAATTACAATTAAATCAACTACTTCTAAGATCTAGCCTTAACATAAATTATAAATACTTTAGGTTTAACTTCCTGGAACTAGTGGAAGTCATTGGCTACTGTAAGGTCTGCCTCCCTTGTACATAAAAGTTTAAGTCGTGTTGCCATTTTCCACAGTTTACACTTCTCTTTATCTCCTCTACTATTTACTAGGATAGTCTCCAATTTATCCTCCAATCTGCAAACTCTACAAATAAATTGCACAACTCTGTGCTTTACTTTAGTTTAGGGTTAGACTCTAGTCTAAGTTAAACGTAGGCTATAAATTAAAAGAACTACATTTTTAAGGTTTATCTATAAAAGTTACATTTTCATAAAATAATTTTCTTGGAATATTGTACTTACGCGAGAATAATTCATGACGACTTATTTTGTTAATGTTACGAAGGCTACAATTAATTCCTATCGTCTCCCAAAATCCACACCACAAGTTGTAGTTATACTGCTTTGACCTTCTGAAGCAAAGATGGTAACTCGACTATTAACTAAAAGGGGGCGATGCAGTCAAAAGCTAATTTTACAAGTAATTTTGATGACAGAAGTATTTTTGAAATACATCAAACAAGATGACTGCATTAATTCTGAACTGGTTAAGAAAAATTGGGAAGTTTAAAAAATGATAAAGCCTCTGGACCACATAATATTTCCTCAAGGGTTTTGAAGGAGGTTAAAGATTAGATATGTGAGCCATTTACTACTATTTTTTGTCAGTCCTTGAATAGTGGGCAGGTACCAGAGGATTGGAAGTTAGCTAACGTAACTCCTCTTTTCAAGGGAGGTGATAAGAATTGCCCCAGTAATTATAGACCCATTAGTCTTACATCAGTTGTGGGAAAAATTTTGTAAGTCTGTTAAAACATGCTTTGCAAAGTCATTTAACAAAGTGTAGAATTTTACTGGATAGTCCAATCATTTTAATTTAGTTTTGAGGATGGAACAGTCGAGATGGACCAATAGGTCCCATGTTGTCCCAAAATATTATTTTATGTTATGTTATTTAATAGGAATATAGTACTAAAGAGAGAGAGGAGAGTGGCTTTATATTGTTGCGTCAGCGAGGTCACGTGACTAGTTTCATGCCACGTTTCTAGAACTATCCTGTTCCTTCGTGAATGCCCTAGCATTTACTAGATATATGTTAGTCTGGTATATATATAAGACGCTCACAACGCGACGGGATAGTGTGTGTAGGTAGTGAGTAATTGAACTGCAGTCAGAAAGTATTGTTGAAGTTCGTTGTTATAGCATTGTTATAGATCGACTGTTGAAAATAAGTGTCTCGGTAAAGTTATATTCGGAAAGAATAAACCAGTTTTATTAAGAAAGGACTTGTGTCGCTAAAGTTTCGTCGGAACGAAGTTACGAAAAATCAACTAACGACTGGAGGCGTAACAAACTGGTGTCAGAGAGTGGGACAAAAAAAATGGAAACGAGAAGCGGCAAATCAAACTACAGCATAGCAGACTTGATGGCAGCAATTCAAGAACAGCAAAAGAAACAAGAAGAACGAGAAGAGAAATTACAACAGTTGTTAGAGGAAAAAGAATAGAAACAAGAAGAACGAGAAATTAAACAAGAAGAGAGATTACAGCAGTTGTTAGAGGAAAAAGAAAAGAAACAAGAAGAACGAGAAATTAAACAAGAAGAGAGATTACAGCAGTTGTTAGAGGAAAAAGAAAAGAAACAAGAAGAACGAGAAATTAAACAAGAAAAGAGATTACAGCAGTTGTTAGA
>NW_013669272.1:36218-55859 GCF_000517525.1 Limulus polyphemus
TAAGAACGAGAAAAGAAACAAGAAGAGAGACTACAGCAGTGGCAACTGGAACAAGAAAGGAAACAAGAAGTACAAATGGAAAACATTAGTAAATTTAAAAGCGAATTAGATACGTTAAAGGACGATCTATTGTCTTTTACACAAGGAGGATACATTGACCATCGACTTAATCAGCCCCAGACAATGGTAAGCCCCTTACAAAGCCCGCAGCTAAACCCTAATGCAGACATATTCAGTCCCGTTAGAAGTCACATCCCAGATATGAATGTCAGTAATATGAGTGATCCAGTGCGAAGGAAGCCACAGGAATTCGATGGGAAGGCACCGTGGGAAGCATATAGAGCACAATTTGAGCTACTGGCAGAGATGAATGGATGGACAGAGGAGCAGAAAGCTGTATTTCTGGCAACGAGCTTGAAGGGACAACCACTGGAAATACTTGGACAGTTGACAGCAGCCGACAGACACAACTATAGAGCACTGGTGTCGGCTCTAGAACTCAGGTACGGAACCCAAAATCAATCAGAAGTCTACAGAGCTAGGTTTAGGACGAGAGTCCATGCTAAATGGGAGAGCCTGCAAAGGCCTACCCAACTGCATCAACAAAACAGGGATCCACAAAATATTAACTAAACATGTTCATGTTTGGGCAGGAGGTACTACTCCTTGTTGATGCAATGTATGGTCCACTCCCACGAGAAGACGTCTCACAACTCCACAGGAATATATGGAGTAATTAAAATCTCCCATGGTTTCTGCATATGAGGTCAGATGAGGAGAAAGGAGTGACAAACAGCTCCAATCGTTGGCTGGGTCGTCGAAGTTGACCTCATAATCGATATGGATGAGAACGATCAATCGTCATGAGGTAGGACAATCATTAGGTGAAGACTGAAAGGGAGTAGTGATCATATCAAATTATGTTCACAGTATGATGTATGCACTTCATTGTTTGATTACCACCAGCTAGGATCATCATTAGATCAAGCACCAAATGACTGAAATGAAGGAGCTTTCCTTACTTTCTGAGCTATTGAGTGGTGTTAAGGTACAATATATATGTACTATATTGTAGGATTACCACTCGATTCACAACACAGCTGTTTGGTCGAGAAATCAACTGCTGAAAGGGCCTTTCGAACCTTACTTTCCAAGGTATCGGGCAATGTTGTCTGATGCGAATATTACTCGATAATTTACATCTAGGCACACAGATTGAAAAATCAAGGACTGTAAGAGAGTTGCAACCTTTGCTCTCCAAGCTCTCGAGTGGTGACGTGAAATACTACATCATATGGTTGTTACTCATTCAGCAAAGGCTAAGGCAGTTGGGGAGAATAAATATAGTATCTAGCACAGGAACGGTTTGCACATTTGAGGATGGTTGCTAGGAGGACGAAGACTCAGTTGAAAGGGTCTTACTTTTTGAAATACCAGGTGGGTGGTATCTTATGGTATGATGTAACCTCTACATTTTCTTTGGTTTTACCATTTGATTTATTTCTTAAGTCGGGATGGTTATGTGGTTTAGACATCAGTGACTGAAAGAGCATTGTGACGTTATCCAACGTTCCGAGAGTGACACACCCATAATCTAGCTGAGAGATGATAATGATATGTAACACCCTGCCCTGTATTAGCTAGATTCTCATTGATATACCTGGGAAGTACGCCGATTCTATGAGCAGCATGGGAGTTATGTTTCCTCTGAGTGTATATTGAGATAAGTAGTAACAACATAAACATTTATCCTGGCTGATTAGACATTTAGATAAGAAGTCTTAACTCATCTGAATTTTGTCAGTGATTATTTATTGTGTGATGACTGAAATATAAATGAATTGACAACTACTAGATGACACCACTATCACTACCAAAACAGTTTGAAAATGTAACCCAAACGTTACCGAAGTAAATCATACGAGAGCAGAATAAAATCTGTTATGAACTATTAGAGTAATTGTCATTGTGTAATGGTGATATACAAAACTTTCTATATTTTTCACTATTGTGCATACATAATTCTTGGTGTAGAGTTTATTCTGTCTCTTCCTAAAAGGGCAGCTGATCTTTCTTTAAGGTTTTGTTTTTGTTAATTCTTTTTTACTGATAGCATTTTCTCTTAGACTACCCCATATTCTGTACTAAAGTTTCTTATAAGTAAGTTAATTCTTTTCTTCATTAAAGGTTATTTTTCTGACTACCAAAGTGTGTACTTGCATGTCTTGCAATGTTAAAAAGTATAAGTATGTACTATTTTAAAGGGTATTTCTATGTTATGTTCTTAGAGGGTTCATTTTTGTATTGTTTAGTTTTCATTAATAAAAAGTTTGTTTTAGCATATATGTACGTATACATATCATTTAATCCTTTGACAAGATATTACATTTTCTTTTTTACGTGTGTATATATAAATATAATGTATTGTTGCGTCAGCGAGGTCACGTGACTCGTTCTCTCGAACCTCCGGGAATTGTCGGGAGATTACTAGATATAGGGTAGTCTGGTATATATAAGAGGGTGACAACGTGACGGGGAATAATGTGTGTGTAGACAGTGAGTAATTGATCTGCAGTGAGAAAGTATTGTTGAAGTTAACGTTCGTTATAGCGTTTGTTTTAGCGCGAATGTTGAAATCAAGTGTATCGTGAAGTTATATTCAGGAAGAATAAACCAGTTTTATTAAGTAAGGACTTGTGTCACTGAAGTTTCGTCGGAACGAATTTACGGAGAATCAATTAACAAACGGAGACGTAACAGTATATTAAACATACAGTTTTGTTTCGTTAAATGATTTATTTTTATTATTTTTGTATTATTTCATCATGAAACGTTTCACTTTAATTTTAACAAGTATCTTAAAAAACGTTTGCTATAATTATTTCACTTCATTGTATTATCTTGCATTCCTTTAAATCTTAGTTAACAGAATATTTCTTGCATTCGAGTAATGCAAAATCACGTAATGCAAAAGTACCCTTTGTTAAAGGGTATTTTTGCATTAAGTGAGTTCTTCTTTAAAGGTTTTATTTTTATATCACGTGTTTATTTATCTATGTAAAAGGTGTTTTTTTTATCTTTATGCATATAAATATACATAATTTGAAATTTAAAAGAGGTATCAGTATTATTTAACTGTTCTAAAAGGATTATGTAATATTGAATTATTAATATTATTATTTCCTTGTGTATCATATTTCATTTTGCTTAGGTAAAGGGTTTTTCATGTATTTAAATGCAGTTCTTTGTTAAAGGTTGTGTTGTCCTTGTGGCTTGTAATTAATCATACGAATAAAGGAAAGTTAACATGCTTCTTGGCCATACCTGAAAGTTAATGTTGATTTCCTTTAAAGTTGAAGTTAATTGTTGGTTTAAGTTCAATCCTGAAACACAGAGATAAAAAGAGAAACGTAAAATGCAGGCAAACCATATGTTTCCCACTATCGTTATTAATATAGAAATATTTTAATATTTTCATTTAGTCTATTTCTATCTAGTTTTGGCATAAACACGTGGTCCAGAATCCATTGAAAATGTTTTGTTCTAGTTGCCTTTGTGTCTTTGTTGTTCTGTAGCAGAGAGTACCTGTTTTGTCCGTAGAGATGTTGCCGCAACTTCACACTGCGTGTTGGAATAGGCCGTTAACAGCAATGTCCTTCTTACAGTTTTTGTATGTTGTACGAAAACGACTGGTCATGTGGTAACGCATACTGTACCTGAATAGAACCTAGATTTCCAGATTCCATAAGAAGTCTTGGTCCAGACAGAGTTCATCTTGGTTTCAACCTGATAGATCTCCAGACATATGTTTCTGTTCCATGATCCAGTAGTAGGAGATTGCCTTAGTATTAACGTAAGTGCACACCCTGTTTCTTTGCTTTATCTTATAATGATGATTGTTTACACTTTATATCACGTGTTCAGTCTATTTATTTCTTGCCCAGCTTAAAACTTAATCACTTAGTCACATTCCGTTTTCACTATCTATGTCACTTATGATCATTTTCATCACAAAATAATGAAATATTTCTTCAAACTTTCGCTTGACCCACCAATGGAAAGGATCACTGCCTTTTTATGCATAGCATGTTCCACTTTACAGCATTTTTTTTTCACGAGAAAATGCATGTGATACAACAAGGGAATGGCTAAGAACAATAGGTAGCTATGGCAAAAGGAATTTAGTCCCTGTCTTGACCAATGTTCTATTCTAAATCTATATACACTTATAGGAATAAATATTTAAACTTTTTTTTCTTTTGATGAATTGAAGAATTAAATTTATGAAACCTACTCTGATGCTTGAAGGGAAATAAATGCAGCTCAGAACACAGCTGTCCCTAATTTCGAACTGACATATTAGCAGGAACGGTAGTTTGTGAATAGCACCCATTGCCAGCTCATGGGTTACTCTTGTCTAGTGTTTAATTAGATTTGAATCTCACTTTTATAGCACACACCCACGTCCCCAAAGTGCGGATCGCGTTTTTCTGGCTACGGGACACAAACTCGAAATCCCCAGATTTACACTTTAACCACTATTCCTTGTCTGTCTAGTTTCTTTTTGATAGCTGAAGCAATCTCTATATAGTTTTAAGTTCAGTGAATAAAATACTAGCAATTTAAATTTAAATTTAGTTGAATATATGTCTATAAATTATATCTTTATCTCTTCGAAAAATGGATTCAAAGACACTGAAATGGAAAAATCCCTTTAAAGATAAATATATGTCTCATTTGATGAAGTTTCTGAGAAAAGTTAAATATACACCATGTGTTCCAAAATTGTTTCCATTAGTTGTGATATTTACGTGATGAAACTGAAATGTTTTAAATTGATAATACAGTACGTGTAAAATGCTTATTTTGTTCAAAATACGAATAACAGTTTGTTGCTTACCACTAGAGGTCAGGCAAACCGCAAACATGAGCTCTGAGCATCGCGGGATGTATCGAACCCTATTTCCTATTAGTTATACGTACTTCACCATTGAAGTGAAATATACGATAGAGCACCACAGTGGCTGACCAATCAGAAAGCAAGCAGGAATTATGATGGTTATAACAATCACTACGACTTAATTAGAATAAAAATGGTAGTGGATTAGTAACCAGTTTAACAATAACGGCGATTTGCCCTTCAGAGATCATAAAGCATTTCTTTGAGAAAGGTTTCATTCTCGCGGAGGTAGTACAGTTATTGAGCGTTTGACAGAGTTTAGGCTAAGGTGCATTGTCTTAGTTCTACTTTGTTCCGTAAGACTGCTACAATCATAACATGAAGGAAATTATACGACAGAATTTACGTCGAAGCAATGTCCGTCTAGCTTTATTGACAGCTTTCTATATATTGGTTTTAACGATCGGTGCTTTGATATTTTGGGCTACAGAGTCTCCTGAAGAAATCGATATGATACACATGCTTCGCAGTAAACGCTCTCAGTTCCTGGATGACTATTCTTGTGTTACTGGTAAGCACACATTTAAAACTTGAGAACTATGGGCCTTTCTATTTCATCAGAATTAAAACCTTTTTTTTTAATTATTTTTGTATTTCTAGTAGTGACACAATTTTGCATTATCATCAAAAATCAAATCATTATTTAAATTTACCTTTCCAATCTCTTAAAAACGATCAAGAAAACCAGTAAGAGCGAATTAAATACTTTTATATATATATAAATATATGTATGTGTGTATGTAAGAACTGATTTTCACTTTAAGTTTAATTGAAAAACAAGATTTGGTTTAGATTCACCGATGAGGCCTTTTAGACGCATTTTTCTTAGCTTTTTATGCACCAAACTACTTGTATGTTCGTTTCTTTGATGGATACAGGATTCATGATACCATGATACGTACAAAAACATGTAAATACAACATACCATCAATATTGTAATTAATCCCACAAGTTACTGGGTTTCCCTGTGTATTTTACGTAAAACATGAGTTACTTCATCCGCTGTTCTTTTTTTTTGTTATTTTTGCCAGTTCGTTACCATGAGTATTGTGAGAGACAAAATCATAAAATTACTTAATTAATGTGACGCAATATTTGAATAGTATAAAAGAAACAGATCTGTCATTATACCTACAGATATGTAATAGAATTTTGTCGTAAGTATAACTATAGTTGTTCTTTGAAATGTTATAATATTACGTAAGAAATGTTATAGTTTCAAGTATATCGTTAAAGTATGAAACGAGTGATCCTGTAAAGACGTTTGTGTATGGGCCAAGACGGATTTTTCGAAGTCTTTATTTGTGTAAAATTAAAGGGAAGTACGTGTAGGTTCTATGTTTGCCTGTTGCTAGCCTAAACGCCAAACCGCTCACATTGACACATCGAATAACACACAGTGTTACGTCTTATACTGACATCATTTAGTGTTATATATTAAATGCATGGTATGAACGTATGTTATTTTGTACTTACCTATTGTCATCTTGGTGCGATGTCCATTTGGAGTTTCAAGTCCCCAATATTTACCATCTTCAACTAAAAGGGAACCCTCTCGTGTCAAAAAACTTCAAATAGAAACTGTATTATTGTTAACTTATACCGAAGCAACCTAGCGCTCGTATACGTGGTATTCAACTAAAGCAAAGTATTAGCATGTTCCGTTTTAGCCTGTTGCCATGCTAAAAGTGCATTTTTTGATATGGCAAACTATTATAGTATATTTATCCCTTTATACCGATTTTATGTCAAAGCTGCTTAGGCTAATTTCTAATTACTGATCAGGGGAAAGGCAATCAGTCAGTAGCACCATCCACGCTAAGGGATTGATTATCACTCTTATAACACACACATAGCTTAAATTGGTGGTAATATTTTGCGGTATCGCACGAATTTGAAACCAATTTCAAAAATCCAGAACTCCACTCTAGGACCAATTTGCGTCCGAATTAAATGCAGAAAAATGTAAGAACATGCCGACTTTAAGGCCAAGTGCCATTATTTATGCCTAGCAGATGTGTATTCATCAATATGACCATACTTACCTAGGCATTGACTACACAGTTCTACTATGAGCAAACAGCTGCACATGATGCAATTAGAACTACGTGTAACACTTTCCCGTAAGTATTATATTTAGTGATACACAATTAGTAACATAAATATAGAAAAAACAACTAGTACTTCTGAATGATCTCGTCATTCACTGAAAAGTGCTTGCTTGTATGTGTCATACTGTTTTATTTATTTTCTGTTATGAGTAAGTGGTCTTTCCCCTTGGTTCTGACAGTCTTAACAATTGTTCCAGTAAATATACATACATCAGTATAATATTTGGCACTTGTTGACAAAACGACTTCCAGTGTAGACATCAATATATAGCACTTTGTTGACACAACGACTTCCAGTGTAGACATCAATATATAGCACTTTGTTGACACAACGACTTCCAGTATAGACATCAATATATGGCACTTTGTTTAAACAACGACTTCCAGTATAGACATCAATATATGACACTTTGCTGAAACAACGACTTCCAGTGTAGACATCAATATATAGCACTTTGTTGACACAACGACTTCCAGTGTAGACATCAATATATGGTACTTTGTTTAAACAACGACTTCCAGTGTAGACATCAATATATGACACTTTGTTGACACAACGACTTCTAGTGTAGACATCAATATATGACACTTTGTTGACACAACGACTTCCAATCTCACATGAGCACCCATAAGAGTGAAGGATAATATACAAACTATATAAACAAGTTTAAATATTATATAGGAGATGGTAATTAAAATATAAATCTTTTTTGTGAAGAATAGAATATTTTCCGTAAATGTAATTGAAATTTTCAATGGAAACAGCATCTCGAACGGGGCTAAATGGTCACATTCAAAGACATCTGGTAGTTAGGTATAGCCATTACAATTTTGAACTATTGATCAGATGGAGGGCAGCCAAGTAGTAGCATCCGCCGCCTCAGGGTTTTTGTCTGCTTCCTTGAAACAAATAACGAATTTGATTCCCTGTTATAACGTGCCCACAGCTAAAAGTGTGGAGCGTGTTACATCTCGAACCCCAAACTTTTAGATCTGCAGTCTGACGTGCTGACTACTAGGCCACGCTTGGCCCATTGTCCACGAAAAACTTGCTGTTTCTCCAGCGTTCATAAGGTTCAAGTTAAGAGTAAAACTTGAATGTCTTTTATTTTCGTGTAAACAACTTTCACAGCTGAGTGCGACTGCAGATGGATAGATATGTGATTATTTTGAAATAAATAGATAATCCGTGTCTTGAGTTCCCTGGATGAAGTGAGCTTAACAAGTTGTGATATATTATGCAACTTTAATCATTTAAATAATTTGGCGACTTATATGTATATCTGTTCTTATGAAGTCGTCTGTCGATAATCAAATTATCCAACTGACAGCCTAAATACGTGTAAGAAGATGAGATTCACTTTATCATTAGATCTGTGAGGGGAAAGGGTTGTGTTTTATTTGTTGCACTAAAAGTTATTATAGAAATCTGTACAATTTGTCCAAAAATCCTTTGTATCTCCTAGACATCAGGAGTTTGGTATTGTCAGCTTCAAGTCATGTCGTCCACTATCAGCTCTGTGGTATCATTGATATTATTTATATCAATATCATTCGAAAAGAAAGCGTACAACAACAGACTAGGATAAATGTACTTCACAACAACAGACTAGGATAAATGTACTTCACAACAACAGACTATGATAAATGTACTTCACAACAACAACAGACTAGGATAAATGTACTTCACAACAACAGACTAGGATAAATGTACTTCACAACAACAAACTAGGATAAATGTACTTCACAACAACAAACTAGGATAAATGTACTTCACAACAACAGACTAGGATAAATGTACTTCACAACAACAGACTAGGATAAATGTACTTCACAACAATAGACTAGGATAAATGTACTTCACAACAACAGACTAGGATAAATGTACTTCACAACAACAGACTAGGGTAAATGTACTTCATTCTTGGACTTACTCAATTTAACATTTCGTAAAATTTGACTAAAATCTTTTGGTATTTTAATATGAAGATAAGAGAGAAAATCGGCAAAATCTTGTAATACTTAAATATGAAGATAAGATAGAAATTCGGCAAAATCTTGTGGTACTTTAATATGAAGATAAGACAGAAAATAGACAAAATCTTGTGGTTTTTATAAATATAAAGATAAAGCAGAAAATCGTTAAATCACGTGGTTTCAATATGAAGATAAGACAGAAAATCGGTAACAGAATTTTATTCTGACACACGCAGATAATGCTCTTACTACACACATCCTTATCATGTTAACTGTTCTCTACAATGATCAAAGTTGTGGCACATACGAAAGGGAAAATTTCGTTTTGCTGTTAACTGAATGGTAGATTATTTAACATGTCACTTCGGGAAGATTATTTAAAATGTCACTTCGGGAAGATTATTTAACATGTCACTTCGGGAAGATTATTTAAAATGTCACTTCGGGAAGATTATTTAACATGTCACTTTGGGAAGATTATTTAAAATGTCACTTCGGGAAGATTATTTAACATGTCACTTCGGGAAGATTATTTAACATGTCACTGTTTCGGGATTGTAGAAACTTGTATTTATTGTGACGAAAGCACAGCAGAACGTTTTCGATCGCACAATCAATAAACTCTGTTGTCTCACCTCTCCCCACACACACCCCCACTAGAGCATGTGAAAATGACTAATCATTTCTTACTCTGATAAGCTCGTGGAAAATAATAATGCTTTGTATAAAAATATATATTTCATCACAGTTCTTTTTTTCTACCGACTGACAAAAGTAATTTATATCTGCGTACATTTTTTAAGTATTGGTTTTGAGAATATGAAGGTTTTAATTTATGCCTTTTTATTGTGAATTATAAATCAAGAAACCGTGTTCTAGTCAGTCGCCGTTATTTGAATTCATGCGCACAAGTTTTTCACTACTATTAGCATATTTCCGTCGCAATTCTTTGTTCATTCATCATAACATGAGAACGACAGGCGAAAGTTTGAGACTTTTTATCTTAGATATAATTATTATTGTTGTTGTTGTAACAATTTCTATTCTTGGGCGGATTCTGTTTTTTTTATTCGCTAAGACAATAATGCAAACTTCAGCCCATTTAACGATAACTAAAGCGTTTTTGCCCCCCAGAACTTAACGTTCTGCGCATTTGTTTTCAGTGGTATAACTTTTGTTTTGGAATTTTTGACAAAATTAATTCTAAGTAGTTTTTAGAACTTGAAATTTTAAGAGTCGTGAAAATAAACTTTCACTCAAAAATTAAAAGCGTCAAACTAAAAGTTGCTCAAATTATTTCAAACAAATGAGCAAGTATATTTACTATTTCGTCTCTAAAACTTTCCATTAAAAGTAGTTGAAAAAAACCGTGCAGTGAATCCCCAGTTTAAATATAATATCCATAAACAGTGGTTATTCCTATTTCTGGGGGGGGGGGGGTTTGACTCGCAATCTGAGGGTCGCGGGTTCGAATATCTGTCACACCAAACATACTCGCCCTTTCAGCCGTGGGGGCGTTATAATGTGACGGTCAATCCCACTATTCGTTGGTAAAAGAAGTTGGCGGTGGGTGGTGATAACTAACTGCCTTCCCTCTAGTCTTACACTGTTAAATTAGGGACGGCTAGCGCAGATAGCCCTCCTATAGCTTTGCGCGAAATTCAAAAACAAACAAATCCTATTTCTGGGGCCCTCCAGTGGCACAGCGGTATGTCTGCTGTGGGCAGAGCACAGATAGCCTATTGTGTAGCTTTGTTCTTAATTACAAACGAACCTATTTCTGGGTATTTTGCCGCTTCTTCTTCTAGCCCATGGTTGAGAAAATCAAAGTTCAACGTATAGTTGTTAGTCAAACTTGGTTTAATCGATTAATATTGTATTGCTATACTTTTAAAGAATCAATCAGTGTTAATTTCACATATTTCGACTGGCCCAGGAGTATTAACATAGAAAATCAGTAGCAGGAGTGTAAAATTATTTTCGGGATTTAAACTGCAATCATGTTAGACTGATTAGTATCCCTTATTTACAAGGATAATTGCCGAAAATACCGCTAGGAGAAAGGATACTCAACGGAGGATCGAAGGCAGGGATTCTCAAAGTGTGGTACGTGGAGATAATGTCTGTGGTACACGACACAATTAATATAAAAAATCATAAAATTTGTAATAAGCCTTATCTGACCTTTCTACGTTCATATACGTACTGCTCTCCTCGCCCTCTACTTGCATAGACTCGCAGTATTTTCTTTCCTTAAAATTGACAAAAAATGATACCACATATTCTAAAGTCGCACTAGAAAAAACAATCGCATCCTTTGCATTAATGGGTAAGTGTTAAAAATATAAAATTTTGTTACGAGGTTTTTATCTTTGTTTTTTTAAGTTAGGCCTAGGTTTGTAATTTCAAAAAATTAAACAAAAAGTGGTACGCAAGCCTAAAACGTCGTGGTGTAAGCCTGGTGTAAGGTGTAGTTGTATTTTTGTAGTTTACCTGCCACTTATAATTAAAACTAATTATTATTCATTGTGATTTTTATTGAATATTTTATCAACTTTTCTGGTAGAAGCTATTACATAATATCAACTAATCTTGAACTAGTTCCAAAATACCTTTTTCCAGCTCTAGGGTACAGGCGTTCTTCACGTATGCGCTACCCAAACACACTTATGTCGTGCGGTCAAAACAACCTGCAGGGCAGACACACTGTGTGTTATTAACAGGAGTGATAGTTTAGCGATTTTCCACCTTATGTAGCTCGGACTGTGGTAATCCAAACTATCGTATATATTCAGTGGGTGTGCTCTACTGGACCCTTACTTCACTTATCAAATTTCAAGGTAATCCATTAAAAAATACACAAGATATAAAATCTCCAATTTTGATTGAATTTTTCCTTTTTTTATGTTTCGGACAGAAAGTACGGAAATTTAGTTGATGTAAAAACATACTTAGGTTTTATGGATTTCAAATCCATTGATCGTTACAACCTACAATTAGGTAACAAATTTGGTCTAAATATAAGCTACATGTGCAAATTTATTCAACAAAATTCGCTCAAATTTGACCAAAATTCTTGTGTACGCCTACACAAAAAGTCGCGTGAGCTATCGGTCTAAAACATTTTTTACAGCTTCACCTAAGAGTAAAAGTGGACCGTTTTTCGTTTTTATCATTCGGATTAAAACGGCTGATTTAGAGCAGTAAAACTATAAGATGAAAGGGCGTGCAGATACATAAGTATTGGTTAGGCCAAGCAAACTAGATTAGAAGTTTCTAGCTAAGTTTTCAAAAGAATCATACGATTATTATTCATTATTCATTGCCAACTTCTCAGCACAAATTTACTAAATTTTATGAAATTATCCTAATTAAAGAGGGTTTAGCATCACGTGATATTAGCTTAAGTAATTACCGTAAGTAATGATGCTTGATACGGCTTTACCGAGTGCATATGGATGATGACAAGAAACTATTAATCTAGATTCCATGGCGTTACTAAAAAGGAAATTATTAACACTGTTTTAGAGATGAAAACCTACATCCATATATTTTAAATAATCTGATTTGTTCTGTAAAGTATAAGTCTGCTCCGAATAATAAAGCTAATGTGGTTTCTATCGAGTTTCACTTTCTTACTTGCTTATTGTTTGTTGGTGTATATTGACAAAAGTCATGATATCTAATCAAAAACACCTTAGGGATGAAGAAAAGGTGCGGCCAAAAAGGATTGAGTGTGCCACTTAAAGAAATGAAATCAAAATTGGCGGCTAAACTGGTAGTTACACTTATAGCATTGATAAGAATTTTACAGCAAATATTCATTCTAGGCCAAGTTTTCTGTTCAATTTGGGGCATGATGGTGGGTAAAACAAAATACGTGGCCTGGCTAACTAATGAATAAATATTTGGTGTAAAATTCTTATCAGTGCTATAAGTGTAGCTACCAGTTTTGCCGCCAATTTTGATTTTATTCCTTTAAGTCGCACGCCGAATCCTTTTTTGGCCGCACCTGTTCTTCACGCTTAAGGTGTTTTAGATTAGGTACATATTAAGCTATATCGGTGCGGTAACTATCCGATATCAAGGAAACTTTCTGTCTGTCTGTGGACGCATCTCCTTCTAAACGAGTTGACCGATCCAGCAATTTTGTTTAATTGCGTTTGTAAATTGGTTGCTACTAATGATAATGTTAGTGCACTTTTCCACACTGCAACATCATCAGTTGTGATGAGTATCCTTGATTTGGATCCTTCACGGGCATGTCGATAGCATACATGATAAATAAGATAGGGCTGACCACCTCTGACACCTACCTCAAGAGTAAATGGCTCCGAGAAGTTTCACTTTACATTTTCTGTTTTCCAGAAAGTTTTACAGCCAGCGAATAATACCGCGCGCACGCGGCAGTTCCATTTCTGACATGGGGAACCTTAGATCGTTGTGCCATACAGTGTCGAATGTTTTCTCAATATCAAGAAAGCATGCAACAGTGCATTCGTTCTTATTAAAACTGTCTACGATGGATTTAGCTAGTATAACTAAATGGTCTGTCGTTTGTCTGAATTTTCTGAATCCATTTTTAATTTCAAGTAACTTTCATGTGCTCTCCAAGATTGTGGAGAGTCTATATTATACTGATTATTCTTTTTTTTAAAATGTTGTCTTCACAGCTGGTCATGCTGATCGGGCGGTAGCTGTTCGGTTTATTGGCTGGCTTTCCTTCTGTATGGGTCCCCCGGTGGGACAGTGGTAACTCTTCGGATTTACATTGCTAAAATCAGGGGTTGGATTCCCCTCGGTGGACACAGTTTTGCTATAACGCAAGCAAACACCTTATTAAGACATTCGCTTGAAACTGGGATGTATTCAGAGTTTAAGTATAGATTTAAAAGGGCTGTAAGGTGTTCAAACAATCTCTGGGTGCCTTTTTTGAGGAGGATAGCCTGAACGCCATCTTCTCCTGGAGCTTTGTTTTTTGTTGTTTTTATTGTTTGTATAACCTCTGTTTTTGCTTCAGCTTTGGTCATTTGGTATGCTGTATGATTATTGTTCTTATCGTCATATGTTGGCTGTTTGGTTATATATGTTGGGAATTGTGGTGTGCACATATTTATTATAAAAACGTTTATTCCTGTTTGGTTAATGGTGTGCCCTTAACGTATTTTGTAGGTGTTAGGTGTTGTTTAAATGCTTCTGCTTTGGCTTTGTTGGTGTGTGCCGTCATAGTGTTATGTGTTTCTAGTGGTGGGTATGTACGTGTTGAGTTTCCTGCATTTGTGAAGCTTTTAGATATGTCCAGAACTGCTTTGATACTGATTTTATCGTCTAGTTGTCAACAATATTGGTTCCAGTTTTCTTGTTTTAATAGTTGAACTTCTATTCTTGTTTTGTTCCTGAGTGTGTTTATTTGTGTTTTAATTGTTGGATATCTGCTTTGCATATATTGTCTACGTAATTTTCGTCGTTCCTTTTTTCATTGTTATTAATTGTGTGTGTTGAGTGTTGTTTATGTATTGTGTGTTTTGTTAAAAGGCACTCAGTGACTGTTTATTAGCTTTGGCAAAATTTTATCTAGAAATGATTTGTATTCATTCCAGTTTGCTTTTTGGTAAGTTAGTTTTTCAGCTTGCTTTGATTAACCCTTATGGGGGGTGGGGTGAGATTGAATAAACGCCAAATGGGAAGGTGATCACTATCCAGATCATATCCAACTTGAAAATTAATAAATTTTTGGTTCACACTGTATGAACTAAAACATAGATCCAGTATGTTACTGGCATTATAAGCATAAGAAATATATGTAGGGGTGGCATCATTCAGTAATACAACATTTGTGTTATCTATGAAATCTAGCAGACGTGTACCGTTTGTGTTTGTTTCTCTACAGTCAAAATATCTAAGTTTGCTATTGAAATCATCTTTGAATATTGAGTTTAGGTTGAAAGAATGAGTGTTGTTTGATAAGTTTAATCTGTGGCTTTGAATGGTGAGCAGTAAATGTCTGCCACAGTTACAAACATGGCAATGTTTATATACCCATCATCGTTCAGCTAAATCTATTGTTTTTATATAAAGGAGTTTCACTTTTGACTAATATGTCTTGTTTTATTTGTTGGGTAAAGTCTTCAATCTCGTCTTTCGTGGAAGCACGTGCATCTTGGATGTTGGTATGTTGTACGATGAATTTATTTGAGGAAAGATCCTGTAATTGATGTAATTATTTGTGATATATACGTTTTGATATGTTGCGTTATTGTAATTAGTATGTCTATGCAATTTTTTGTTTGTGGTGGATTGGTATATTCCGCTGTGAAGTCTGTGGAAATGTTTTTAAAATTGTCCTTGAATAGGTGTTATGTTTCTCTGCTTTCGGTATTTGCAGTTGTTTTCTGGTTTTCCCTTGTTTGAGTGGATTTTGTGGCTTAAGTATTTTGAGGCTGTTCATGTGACGGTTGTTGTGTCACTTCGTGAGGATTGTTCTGTATTGTCTTGTTGTTGAACTGTGGTTTCAGTACTGAAGCATATGTTGTGTTCGACTGTAGTTGCAATGCCCCAAATTCAGACGGTAGAAATCTTGACTGCATCTCTGCTGTGAAATGGGCTGCTTTGAACAAGAAGTGACGCAAATGCATTGCCATTTCTGACAAGTTTCTCGACTCGACTGCTACACCTCCTAACTTCCGATCCAATTCCTCTGTCTTACAACAATTTTCTTGGAGAATGAACGTTACTGAAAATCCTCGCAGATATTTTGCTCATTCTTAGCTAACTTGTGTGTGTTTTTCTCGTTTTCAAGGGATGAAAATAACCTACAAAACTTTTAAGGTAAACCATTTATAATGCAGTACAAAAGCTTTAAAAACAAAGCCCATTATGGACTAAGAGTTCACTTTTACCTGTAGACTTTCACCGGATCTGTCTGGTTTTCACCAAGGGCAGAGCTGGGTATATAATTTGGTGTTTAAAAACTTAAGTCAACTTGCACATCTACTTAATTATATATATATATATTTAGTTTCTCGTGGGCTTAGGTAAAGAACGTAATATCACTATGCACTGAAATATATTCACATTTTCTTTTATTGATTGTAATGTTTTTCCCTCCCTTTCAAAATATTTTTCTGGGAACATTTTGACCCAAATTAATGATTTGATTCTTTTTCAAATTTTCGTGCAAAACTACATGAACGGCTATTTTCGCTAGCCGTCCATAATTTAGAAGTGTTAGACTAGAGGAAAGGCAGCTAGTCAACGTCTCCCACCGCCAACTCTTGGGCTACTCTTTTATCAACGTCTCCACGGCTGAAAAAGCAAGCATGTTCGGTGACGGGATTCGCACTCACAGATTGCTATTCGAGTGACCTAACCACCAGGTCATGCCAGACCTAAAAAATCAATGAGGCAGCAAGTAAAATTTTAAATCTTCTCAGTTTTGGTAAAGTGAAGTTCTTCACCCGATTGAAGACCATCAACCGTTTCTGTTTCTATATATTTTTCTCTTTGTTTCTTCGTTTGTAATTAAGCACAAAGCTACAAAATGGGCTATCTATGCTCTGCCCGTCACGGGTATCGAAGCCCGGATTCTAGCGTTGTAAGTCCGCAGACATACCGCTGTGCCACTGGAGGGCTATATATAGAAGTTAAATTCTATGACGAGGAACCCACTTTGAGAATAATGATAAACTTATATTAAAGTTTTTCTTCATTACCCATTCAAGCCGTCTCCAACCATTATTAAAACAGAAGTTAGTCTAAAGAAATATTAAATATTGAGCCAAGATGTCAGGGCAACAAATTTTAGGTTATAAAAAACAGAAAATTATTTTTTTTTCGTTTTTGGAGCTGCAACTTTACCACTTTCCTCCCACTAAAAAGCCCCAGTGGCACAGCGGCATGTCTGCGGACTTACAACGCTATAAACCGGGTTTCGATACCCGTCGTGGGCAGAGCATAGTTAGCCCATTGTGTAGCTTTGTGCTTAACCTCAAACAAACAAAACAAGCACTAAAAAATAAATAAATAAAGGCTGCTAAATCGTTGAAACAAGATATTTATTGATCTGGTTTAATCTTACTTTTCTGATGATCCAGAGAATTTGGAATTTAATTAAATGCTGAATCTCGCGGAAAATAATTACTCTTCAACTAGCCAAAGAGAGAGAAAACGGCACTACCAACAGTGCAGATAACCTCGCCCAAATTTGGTACTGCCAGTAAAGCGAAAAGTCTCGCGAAACTTGGTACTGCCCAGCAGTGTGGATAGCTTCAGCCACAAGCTCCACGCAACAAGATGTAGCCCCCCCCCCCAGTGGCACAGCGGTATGTCTGCGGACTTACAACGCTAGAAACCTGGTTTCGATACCCGTGGTGGGCATAGCACAGATAGCCCATTCTGTAGCTTTGTGCTTAACTTCGAACAAACAAACAAGATGTAGGCCTAGCTTAAAAACAACGCTGAACAATCACTTACTTGTAGCCCCCCAGTGGCACAGCAGTATGTCTGCAGACTTACAACGCTAGAAGCCGGGTTTCGATACCCGTGGTGGGCAGAGCACAGATAGCCCATTGTGCGGCTTTGTGCTTAATTATAAACAAAAAACAAACACTTACTTGTAACTTCTCCTATATCTCTAGTACTTCGTTGAAACACAATCTCAGCATTTACATACTGAATTAAGTGACCAAGTAACAGATAAACTAACACACTCGTTGAATCAATAATCAATCAATAACTAAGTGTATTTAATCATCCAAATCACTTCCCAGACAGTTCTAGAGATGAAGACACACACACATCACGTGAAATAAAAAACTTCGTCTAGCCAAACGCAATACAAGCGTCTAAATTAAAAACAAAGAAACAAAGCGTACAACATTATCATGGACTTAATCGGTCTCCACGGGTCCGGTTTATTGGATTACCGGGAAATTGAGTGGGCCAACTTCTCTCGTGCAGTGTTGAGTTGACAGACAACTTTAAGAGCAATGAGAAACTTGTGTAATAGTGTGCCACTTTACTTTAGCAATGGTATCTTCACATATCTTGACTGGCACACGAGTGTTAACCCAGAAAGTATTGGTAAGCAAACTCGATTTGGTTTTGTTGGTACCAGAATTTTCTATTATATAATATATCGGAAATCTTTTGGGGGAAATATTTTATATGCAGATTAGCCAAATTCACTATTTTTTTTTGTTCTATTTTTCTTCTGTATCCACTGAAACACAAGACTACTTTACGGCTTGGTAGATCTGATATCATGAATCGTGTTGAAATTGTAAAAATAATTAAATTTCTCTGGGAAAATATGAACTTTACTTTGGGAAAAAGGCCCGGCATGGCCAGGTGGTTAGGGCGCACGACTCGCAATCTGAGGGTCGCGGGTTTGAATCCCCGTCCCACCAAACATGCTCGCCCTTTCAGCCGTGGGGGCGTTATAACGTGACGGTCAATCCCACTATTCGTTGGTAAAAGCGTAACCCATGCTGGGCCTATTCAATTAGTGAAGGTAAGGAAATGCCGTTATATCAAATACATTATATTAGTGTTGTTACCTGTAGTTTAGGCTACACAGTGGTTTAATGTGGTGGATACATAATTAGGGTTGATTTTAACTAGCTACGCTAAGTCGGCCAAATTTTGGGGTTGATTTTAACTAGCTACGCCAAGTCGGCCAAATTTGCTCAAGTCGCCATAGCAATGACACCGAGAAATTTACCAAAGCTAAATTTTCATATGTCTAGTTTAACACGTTTACGTCATCATTTATGAACTACATCACTCCATGTGTAACCGAAACTTGAAGACTACATCTATAATAGGTAATATGCATATAAAAAAAAAACGTTCTTCAAAGTGGATTTTTGCACATTTTCGGTATGTTATAAAAATCAAATTCGCCATTCCAGAAATGCCAAAAATATGTTGGTAAAACATTTTCCAGGACTAACCCTCAAAACCTGTACTATAGTAACATGAAAAATCATAAAAGAATGCCCCCCAGTGACACAGCGATATGACTGCGGACTTACAACGCTAGAAACCGGGTTTCGATACCCGTTGTGAGCAGAGCATAGATAGCCCATTGTGTAGCTTTGTGCTGAACTACAAACAAACATAAAAGAATTTTCTCTATATGTTTCCACCAAAGATGTTAGAAATTTCTAACGTCTTTCGTTTCCACAGTCAAAGTTATACCTATAGAAATGCCAGCAGAGAGCATTACTAATAGAAGGTTGACAGGTTAACAAGCTTAATTTATATCCTTACATTCGACGAAAGCTTCCTTGTAGAGAGATAAAAGGCACTTAAAAGTACCGTCATAAAAGCACTAACTCAACTACGGGAAGGTTTAAGATAAGAAAAATTGGCTTGTCGTTATACTTTCTTCTCGAAACGGTTTACAAAATTCTTGAAATTTTAAAGACTGCGAACAATTTAACGAAACTACATGGATATAATTTTGAAATTCGTGCATGTACGGTACAGTCCGCCTCAGATGTTTGCATCTATATAAATATCAATAATATATAATAAATAATATATCAATGTAACTACTTCGCAGGGTGTGGATGGATCTTCACCAAAATT
>NW_013669272.1:55869-56977 GCF_000517525.1 Limulus polyphemus
CTTTCCTCTAGTCTTTTACTGCTAAATTAGGGACGGTTAGCCCAGATAGCCCTCGTGTAGCTTTGCGCGAAATTCAAAAACAAACTTTTGGAAATTTGTAAAAATCGAAGATTTTGTCTGTTTGTTTGTTTAGCACAAAGCCACATCGGGTTATCTGCGCCCTGTCCAGTGAGGGAATCAGATCTTGAATTTTGGCGTTGTAAGCCCGTAAACTTATTGTTGACCCAACGGGAAACAGAAAAATAAAACAATTAGTGGAAGAAGACACAACCGGTGGCGGGAAAGTCTTTTTCATCATTGTAGCTCTGGAGGAATCAAGAAGTTGTTTTAACAAATGAAAATGATCAGAGTGATAGTTCTGGAATTTAATAACCTGGTTATTAAAAGACTGGTCTAGTGCACATTCAGAGGCTTCTTACGTCATTGTTGGTTCACTTGACGGAATTCATTTTGAAAAACTTAGTTATCCTCCCGGATGCAGCAAACAAAATTATTTGTTTTAAAGAAAAGACATATTAGAATATCTGCTGCGTCCACCTCGGGAATCGAGCCTCGGATGTTAGCGTTGTAAATCGATAAACTTACAGCCGTCCTATCGGGGGACCAAACAAAATGGTCATGGTTCATTTCAAAACATATCACAATTAGAAAAACCATCTCGTAACGAAACTGTCAATATAGAATCCAGACATAGACGCTAGAAACGTTCGTTTGACGGTTGCACTGGGAATTTGAATAATAAAAACCTTAACTTTCGCTCGGGCCTTTTTCTTTAACTTCGTACATCTGCATGTTATTTAATTGCAATGCAATAATGCTAGAAAGGAATAATGCGCTAACTGAGGGTATGATAAATATTCAATTACCGTATTTGATGGCATATAGGACGCATGGGTATATAAGACGGCCCCCCATTTCAGCAGGTCAGATTCAGGAAAAAAAGTTTTTAGTGTATTTAAGCATATATTGGGGAAAGTAATTTAACAGCACATTACACAAGCAGAAAACACTTGAACATAAACTAAAACACAGTAGGAAAATGGGGATACACTTTAATCATCTTCATAACCAGAAAATTCTTCATCTTCAATGCTGTACTGATCGTATG
>NW_013669272.1:57943-60894 GCF_000517525.1 Limulus polyphemus
CGAGGACAGTAAAGTTACAATATCCTATACATTGTTACAGTGTTAACGTTGGTGAAAAAGTATGCCCATCATTCTTAGCCTACTTTTGTGTATATGAATTAAAACGTGTTAACACACACACACACACACATATATATCAAACTAGCAGCCTATTGGTGCTCAGTCTGTGGGCTTATAACGCTAAAACTGCGTTTCGATACTTGTGGTGGCTAGAGCACAGACCATTATATAGCTTTGGGCTTAACAACAAACAATTAAACTAGCATAAATTTGTGACAGTTTCTTTTAGGGGTCAGTCTCCATAGCTAATTTAGTCGTGCATATTAGGTAGAGATGCACTTTATCGTAAACTGGATATAATATACTCCTAAAATACAAATTTTATGAAATATGACTTATTTTTAGGATAAAACTGACACAATGATTAGATTATAAACTCGTAGCTCTACCATATTTGCTACGTATGTTTTAGCATTATTTTATTTTTGTCAATTTTGTATTGGACTTTAATATAAGATTGTAGTTACTTTCATTAAAACTGTTTTCTCGAAAGTTCCAAATATGCTTCGTCGGCAGTCCTTCGATTATCGAAGATGACGTAGAGAAGAGGGGGAAGAAAACCATCAACCCCTGGATTGTCGACTGTGCTTGTGCGATCGGAGTTCAAAATTACTGGCATCTCTTTTCACACATGTATTGTACTGTGCAAGGAACTGCAGGCAAGGCGTGTCTCCGAGCGCGAAGACCCTGTGAGACCTTCATTCATTTTTGGTGCGCAATATCCAAACCGTCCGTGATGGATTTGTGCCACTTGGCGAGATCGTTGGTTAGGGACTCCTATTTGGTAGTAGATATATCAACTGTGATCAGGTGCTGCTTTATTACATCTTTGTGGCGTAGCTTTGGACCACCTCATAGCCGCTAGCCAGAGGAAAGTTCTCCATAAAGTAGAATCTTCAGAAGTGTTCTGCCATACGCACCAAATGACCAGCCCAGTACAGTTGTCTTTTAAGAAGCATAGCTTCTACGCTGGACATATCGTTAGTGATTCGGTCTTCCCAAGAGATATTCAGAATTGCTCTGAAGTGTCTGAGTTGTACACTGGACAATCTCTTAATATGGCACTCAAGCCTGTCACCACCATCGGCCACCCATCGCCGCAGGACTTCCTCCTCACTCTCAGCCTTCGCTGGTACTTAAAGTGCAGAAACGCTCACGAGTTTTAGATGCACCCTCAGATTGAGTTTCCGAGGTCCAATGGAATGCTAGTGCATGACGGTTGGTGGGAGAACAATCCGAGTTTTATTTCGAAGTGACCTTTTCCTAGATCAATGGCTTAGAGTGTAAATTAAACACATTAAAATTATCAAGGAGATGGACTTTTCACTTTTTATGGCTCCATTATTTCAGTTTAGTGATTTATTTTGTCATTATCTTTTTTTTTCAGCTGTTTTTTTTTTGCATATAAATAGGGGTTAAATTGGGGCGGAATGGTCCAGAACAGCGTTCTGCCTCTTAAAGATTCAAGCCATTAGCGTTCCTGGTCTTTATCTCTAAGATAAACTGGATATTTAGCTTTTTGCTGTAAATCTGAAGTACTTGTAGTAATGCACGTCGATGAATAATGTAACAAACGGCAGCACCATCTAACATTTGAAACTATATTCTCAGAGAGTGTGCGCCCTCTGTCGTAGCTCGCTGCTACTGCAAAGTGGATCACGAAAGAAGATTCATCTTTTTAAAAATTCCAATTTCACCACTATTTATAAATGGCAAGGAACTCACATTTCACCCTGACACCACACACTTTCAAAGTTTTTTTTTGGGGGGGGGGGTATGGGAACGTATGCATTTCGATTTTCTACTGATATTAATGTAATGTTTTTGGCAGTTTAAGGTTGCCTATGTTTATATGCACCGGTTTCAAACTGCAGACGGTAGACATAAAGCATAGCAAACTCAAATATATATCAGCTCTTACCTGTACAAACTGTACGGAAATGTGTGTGTTTTTATTTATCTAGAAATACAGTATTACTCCTAGTTTATTTTTTCTTCTTCTTTATTTCTAGGAGGCTGCCTTTGTTATTTTTTACGGTTCTTTATGTTAATTTGCTGGACGTTTTACGTTGTTATTTTACTCTTTTACTATTAAATTTTACAAATGTTTTCATGGATGAAATTAGTAGTTTATAAACAAGAGTATTCATAAAAATAGGATCCAAAACAGCTGAGCGTGATCTAGTGGTTTGCGTGCCTGGAATTCATGCTACGTGACCGGGTGTAAAAAAAAACAACAACAATAAATGCGGTACACACCTTAGAACCGTATGTGTGTGTGTGTGTGTGCTGTTAGTGTGACGGTACAATACCACATTTCGATCAGATAATAATGCCTCAAAAGTTGGCGGTGGGTGCTATTGACTAGCTTTCTGTGAAATTCCGAAACAAACGGTTTGGCATGCCCTGGTGGCTAGTGCGCTCGACTAGTAATCTGAGGGTTGCAGGTTCGAATCCTCGTCACACCGAACATGTTCGCCCTTTCAGCCGTGGGAGCATTATAATGTGACGTTCTATCCCACTATTCGTTGGTAAAAGAGCAGCGCAAGAGTTGGCGGTGGGTGGTGTTGACTAGCTGCCTTCACTCTAATATATCACTACTAAATTAGGGATTTCTAGCGCAGATAGCCCTCGTGCAGCTTTGCGCGAAATTCCGAACAAACCGAAACCAACAGACAAAAATGCACAACCACATATTTTTATCTTGGAACGACAGATTTAATGTAAAAACTTACTTATGTGAATTGTTTTCTTAACTTCTTTACCCGCGTCAACGTCATGCTAAGAAAATTGGTTAAAAAATAGAGTATTGAAACATATCAAAGCGCAAAAGAAGGTTAAAATTATTGATTACTTTTTGTTTTATGCGCGAGTAGTTGAAAATTTTCTAG
>NW_013669272.1:61601-64312 GCF_000517525.1 Limulus polyphemus
CACCTGATGCCGGGCCATTTAGATAGTAATCGTTTACAACATTTTTTCTCTTACGTAGACAATAATTTGTTTATTTTTGTTAATTACGTTTTACACTTTTTAAAACAAAAGTAAAAAAATTAAACAACAAAGCTATGCATATTAACGTGTTTTCTTTGTTAAAAACGATAAAAATAAAGAAACCTAATGAATTTTCTTCCTGTTTTTTATTCCAATTTTTCAATTCAAAGTTAATTTCAGTTTTTCTAACATGTTATTTACGCATCTCATTATTGAGGTTTTTAGTTGGAAGTAATTATTAATTTTTAATTGTTTTTCTTATCGCTGACCCGCCGAGGGGAATATATTATTACAGAGGTTGATTACGCTATATTAAAAAGAATTTAGGGCCTCACCATATCGTTACAGTTCATGTCACCACGTCCAGTCATGAGCTACCTAATTTCCGTGTATCTTGAAAATAGCACTGCAATGTATTTCCATGGTATAAGGATCCGTCATTAGGTTGTCGTGCCTGAAGCACACTACTCCTCCTTGCTGGCTTTCCACAATCCATCTAGAGTATGACACTGACGATATTTTCCTAGTGCTCTTTCAACAGTCTTATCACTTATAAAACCATAGCCTATTTGACTGGTATATTCTCGTATGAAATATAAAATTATAAATACCCATTTCATTCATCAGGTATTTAGGTATACAGTAGTTGAACAAATATGACGTGGAAGCAGCACCTGTATACGTGACTTATGTCGCCTTTCCAGACGGAGATCCTCCTTGAGTATGTTATGTCCTGTTGCCTGGGGTACATGGACACTTTTTGCCACTGACAATTATGTTCGAGTATTCTCACCTGTTACAAGACGACGCACTTCGCTTACCACGGAAAGGGTGCAATTTGTTGCAGGTCTCTTTCTGGGTGGTCCTGGTACCCCAACTTGATCCATATTACATTTTTTCCCAATGCAATTAAGTACAAAGAATTTTTTCGTCTTGGAAATTCTAAATCCCCGATCTGAACACATCCGTATTTCCCGTATTTAAGTATCTTGTGTCAGAAAGCGCTGTTACATTCTTCCCAAAAGGGACCAGTTTACACAACACTACCTACGAAACGACAAAAGATGTTATAATGTATTCCTGATACATTCCGTCCCACCGCATTATATCGCTGTGGTTGTCACGTGCCTCGTTATTTTGCATATATAAAATAGTTTTAATATAACGTACTCAAAACTCTGTATCTTAACAATGTGATTTACAGTCCTTATTAAAATTATTATCACAATTAACATTTTAAGTAAATTTTTTTCTTGGAAGAAAGAAAAGATACGTTAAGATAAAAATATATCGGCATTATTATCATGATTAACCAACTATATATCGTTAACAGCTAGGGTACTCAACTAATGAAACAATGCATTCTATTTATTACAAACAAGAACAAAGTAACAGTATTTTAAACAAGAACAAAATAACAATATTTTAAATTGACCATAACAGGGTTGGTTTTTAGTTCTGTTCTACGTAGGTATCTTGTTTTGATGTTTAGTTTATGTTTCAATTAAATATTGAATTATGCATTTTTTATCAAAATTGTTAAAAAAAAAACGGCACAATGAAATGAAAGTTATATCCTCGACCTTATATTTTATATTCTCTTCCTTTTGCCAGGTATAGGCTTGGCATAAGTTCTATAAAATTGCTGGTTCACAATTAACATACGTGTTTTTTTTACAATACCAAAAGAAATCCAACAGCTCTAGCAGTATTGTAAAGATGCTCAAAGCTGGTCCTTTTCGAAGATGAAATAGTTTTCACGGCCTTCTTCATCTTATTTGGTTGGCGAAAGTTACAGCGCTAAAGTCAGTAGACGTGGTAAAGGTAAAGAACATTCCAGCAAGTTCGAGATTATTCTTTATTACGTACATAGAAACTGCTCGGACGGATTCAAATAAAGATGCACAGAAAATCTTGCAATAATTTTAGGTTTTCAAAGTGTTACAGCACTTTGAACTTTCCGTAGCTGAAGCACTTTGAAACTGGAGGGACACCTTTTGCATTTTCACTGATATGTCATAAAAAAAATGCTAACTCAAATCAAGCCAGTAGGAATCTTGGGAACTAAAATCTGCCTTAAATTTTTAAACTGTTGTTATGTATTAGATTTTCAAATGGCCTAAAATTGAGTTAACTGATAAATTTAAATTTAGAAGTTAAATTGTACTTTAGATTTAATAGTTAATTTGTACTTTGGATTTAGTAGTTAAGTAAAAGCCCATATATAGTCAGTTTATGATATTTGCCAACAAGATTGATACACACACAGTTTTCTTTTATTACACAAACATGTTTTAATATACACACACAACAATACAATTTACAATAACAGTTATTACAAATAGTTATTAAGAACAATGATTTATAAACAAAAGTTTCACAAACTTACAAGCAATATAAAGTCTTCTTTCTAGTTTGGAACTTCCTTGATATCTTATCGATGGTTCACGATGAACGAGTTGGTTACGAGTTGATATAGGTACAATTCACTTAACAGGGAGCTAGCTAGCCCTGTCTTCTTCACTGTTCATACGCCTATTAGAGATTGAGTTTCCACCGTTAACGTTAGGTAATGTTTTCGTAAAAGTATTAATGTCCGATGTGAATCCACTAAAGTTAAATGGTTTGTAATGTTCGAAATTTTAAAAATA
>NW_013669272.1:64333-66859 GCF_000517525.1 Limulus polyphemus
AATAGATACTCTCTTTCTGCGGGCCCGGCATGGCCAGGTGGTTAGGGCGCTCGACTCGCAATCTGCGGGTCGCGGGTTCGAATCCTCGTCACACCAAACATGCTCGCTCATTCAGCCGTGGGGCGTTATAATGTGAAGGCCAATCCCACTATTCGTTGGTAAAAGAGTAGCCCAAGAGTTGGCGGTGGGTGGTGATGACTAGCTGCCTTCCCTCTAGTCTTACACTGCTAAATTAGGGACGGCTAGCGCAGATAGCCCTCGTGTAGCTTTGCGCGAAATTCAAAACAAACAAACTCTTTCGGCGCGTCGCGTTGGTTATATTTATAGGCTTCTGGAGGTTTCAGTTTTACGTAATAATACTGGCGCTAACACAAGCGTTTATGTACACACATATTGTTGATTCTTACTCCCGAGAATCTTCTACAACTTTGGAGAATAGGCGGGAGATTCGCAATACATATTTAACAGCAAAAGCTATGTATGTTTCTAAATATAAATTTAATCTAAACAAACGTTGATATTAAAATAAATATGTAATAATAAATTCGTTACACTGTAAATGCTTTTATACCGACTCTATTTTAAATGTTGTGATTTTTGTTTTTTGAAGAGTTTGTTTGAATTTATGCACAAAGCTACACAATGGGCTATCTGTGTTCTGCCCATCACGGGTATCGAAACCGGGTTTCTAGCGTTGTAATTCCACAGACATACCGCTGTGCTACTGGGGGGCTTTTTAAAGAGTGTCACTTTACTACTTTGTAAAAAAAAAAGGAGACACGTGTCGCCTTCCCCATCCGATTCTACCGCTTATGCAAATATTGAATTGTGATTCAGCCGCCCGTGTAAAGATAGAATTGATGATAAAGCCACGAAACAATTTTGATTAAAACTCGTTCCACACGCTCTCCTTAAGTTCACACATTCCAAGGGAAAGGAAAAGTTCATTGATTTTTATAATGCAAGTTTTCTCCATTCTTTTTTTTTCAAATATTTTTTTTCCCGCTCATTTCTCTGAAAGAGTTAACAGAACACAGCAAATGTTGGAATGCACCGTATTAGTTTAGAAAGTCCTTTCCGCTAGCTTTAAGTAGGCGGACAGCATATTGATTATCGTCACGCGAGACAAGCACGATTCTGAATAAACACGGGTTTAATTCCACCCACGTGAAAACTTTTAATAGTCTGAAACCATTTGGAGAGCTGACCCAGCTTCTGCATTATGTAAGAAAGTATGGAGATACGTTTGTGAGTATTACACTCTAGAGTTCTATGTAAAGTCGTAACTTTGCTTGACATTCTAGTATAATATTATAACTGTGACAATTAAATGCACTTTGAGACAGAGTAGAGTGGGTTTAATATTTTAAATTTGTTGAATAACATGTTTTAGGTCGCGTCACATTTACAGATTATCTTATACTCATTTAGCCTTGTCCAGTGAAGTAAATAGACGAATGGTCCCTCGGCGATTTAGGCGTATTATGTTGAAACTATCTAGCTCGGTGACTTTGTTTTGTTTTGTTTCAAGCGCAAGCCTACGCAATGGGCTATTTATGCTGTTTCCACTGCAGGAATAGATATCCCGACTTTTAACACCATAAGCCCTTAGTCTTCCCGATATGCCACTGGAGGCTTGTTCTGTAAATAAATCATGTGGTCTGAAAATGACAGAATTACAAAAGAAAATATTCAAGTTGATTTACAAGCCAGTGAAAACACGTATCTTCTCTGAACAACAACAAAAACAAAACAAGCCACATTCGATATTGTATTTCTGTTTAAGTCTAAATCATTAATGTGCATTTACATACACATTGTCACCAAACCCGGCATGTATGTTTAAGGATCTCTGAGTAGTGACAAAGGTTAACAGTATTCAGATCTGTCACCCCTATGCCTTCCGTGTGTGCTTATAAGTGGCGAACCGCTGTACCGATTGTCACTAAACCTGACATGTATCCTTGGGGCTCTCCGGGAAGTGACCTAAGAGGTCGGCATTCGGATCTATCGCCCCTGTGACTTTCACGTGCGTTGAACGAGTACGTTCTCTAGCAAGCCAATAAAGAGACATATTCGTTTAACAGTTTAGTTTATGGTACATGACATGACACAATAATGTTGCACTTCGTTATTGTTTTTAATAGAAAACAGCTGTGTGTCATATCAAGGTGGAACAAAGTATTAATAAAACGAATTATTTTGTTCCCTTCATTTTTTGTACACCGATGTGACTTATATTGGGAAATGTACAGTGATTTGGTGGCTAACATGCTGAAAAACGTATTTATAAGTTTTGTGGATTAAAGCGTTTGTTTACATTATGTTTGAACATAAATATTTTATTCTAATAGTTTGTTTGTTTGTTCTGAATTTTCGCGCAAAGCTACACGAGGGCTAGCCGTCCCTAATTTAGCAGTTTAAAACTAGAGGTGAGGCAGCTAGACATCACCACCTATCGCCAATTCTTGGGCTACTCTTATAGCAACGAATAGTGGGATTGACCGTCACATTATAACGCCCCTA
>NW_013669272.1:67405-71986 GCF_000517525.1 Limulus polyphemus
CCGCGACCCTCAGATTGCGAGTCGAGCACTTTAACCACATGGCCATGCCGGGCCATTATTATAATAAGTATAAACATAAACCAAAGGGTTTAAATTATACAGAATTTGGGTTGTGGTAAATGTATTTGTTTGTTTTGAATTTCGCGCAAAGCTACACGAATGCTATCTGCGCTAGCCGTCCCTAATTTAGCAGTTTAAGACTAGAGGTGAGGCAGCTAGTCATCACCACCCACCTCCACCTCTTGGGCTACTCTTTTACCAACGAATAGTGGGATTGACCTTCACTTTATAACGCCCCCACGGCTGAAAGGGCGAGCATGTTTGGTGGGATGGGGATTCGAACCCGCGACCCTTAGATTGCACTTTGTTTCACTGTCGCTTTGTGTCGCATCTTGTCACCCGTTCTGGTGCGAAAGGGAAAAGAAAGAGAGGCAAAGATATTTGGGGTATCCCTAGGTAACTGTAAAAGTAACAGGGCCGTTTCAAATATAACAAGAGCAATCAGAGAGATTGCATACCCTCACACCGCTCCTCCTTTTCGACATTGCATGCGTTTATATTAGATAACTTTAAATTTCACATTGGAAAACTCAGAAAATCCTTCTCAGATCCAGAATGATCAACGATCCGAATCATTTTTCGTAGTGTGATGAGGAGTCGTAACCTTAATGTGCCCAGGAAATTTGGTACAAATCCGATCACACTTTACAGAGTTATTAATCCAAAACCGCAAAAATGCCCTATTTCCCCATCATAAAATATACTTCACAGTGATCCCAAATCCGGATCTGGAATTGTACCCGGACCAAATTTGGCGAGGACTGTTCCATACTGACTTCCCATCTTCTGTAAAATTTCATGTACATTGGTTTATTAGTTTTGCGGAAACACAGGCAGACAGACACATACACATGCGTACCGGATTGCAATCTCCCCCCCTTCCCTACGGGAGAAAAGGTAATAAAAGGTATTGGAATGGTTTTGGGCTCTCCTTAATAAAAGTGGGATTACATCCTGCCCCACTTCAAAAGGAAGACCGCCATACTCTAAGAGGAAAGAACCTAGAAACCTGAAATTTTGCACCCATACTAAGTGGACCCTTAGGGTCTGCACCTGGGTATTCTTGCTTGTCTAATCCACCTGCTGGCGCGCATCTTTTTAATGAGGCAATCTAGTAAAAAAAGTGGTTCCATATATAACAACTTCTAAAATATATGAAAACCAGTGTGTTTTGGTAACAATGCGTTCCAACAATGGCTGTTATATTATGTTGCTTAGCAATAAAAGTATAGCCTAATATTGTTGTTAAGAGGCCATGTGCTGAAAGTATAAAACGAAATGTATAAACAACAAAATTGGAAAACAAAACTGTTGTTTTCTAATTTAGAGGCTCCGTTAATTAAAGATGTTTGTTTTTGATTATTTGTTTTTATCATTTAAGTTTAAAATCGGGGGACAAGTCAAAAGGAAGGTTACCTTTATAAACATGCCACATTCAATAAAAGAGCAACAAAATTACATAGGTTATACTTTTATGTTAAAATTGGTTCAGAATACACACACTGGCATATTCATCTGATGATCAATCTAATAACCCGAGCGAAGCCTGGTACTTTCGCTAGTAATACAATATTTCAGTTTAAATGTTTTGTGTCTTTTGTTGAAGGGGATTTCTAACGTGATGTAATGATGGTGTGTGGCATCTATAAGTCTCATGAGTTCTGTAATTAACGTTACATGATACGTACGCGACGAATTTCCTATAAAATGATATTTAAACACCAGAAAATTGTTGGATTTCTACATAGTTAATGAGTCAGGAATAGTTAATTGAAGAGTGAATCAGTCATTGAATTTATTGCAGTGTAGTCGATTGATTACTAAGTTAGTGAGTTTATTAGTTAGACAGTCTTGAATTGTGTCGTAGATACGAGAATAAATTTTAAAAGAAGTGACTATTAACTTTCATTGAATTTATTGCAGTGTAGTCGATTGATTACTAAGTTAGTGAGTTTATTAGTTAGACAGTCTTGAATTGTGTCGTAGATACGAGAATAAATTTTAAAAGAAGTGACTATTAACTTTCATTTGTGAGCTAAGCCTATGGACGATGTATAAATTGTTTGTATATCATATTTGTAATAAGCTTATAGCTTCCGCTTGACTTTAAATCGGTTTGTTTATTTCATATAGTGAAAGGAGGGAAGATACTCATTGTCAATTAATTTCTTATCTCCAAAGTGCACACCTCACCTAAAGTATTTCAATGGTTTTGGTGCAAGATACGTTTATTGATTCCTCTCGAGTCTCCTTGCAGGAATAATAACACGTAACCCTGATTTAGCTCGCTCGATAAAGATGCATATTTATTCCCAAAACACAAACTTTACTCGTTTATTTAATGTACCACGTGATAGTTCAACATGTATTAAAATCCGATTTGCTAATTTGTTGAATAATGCGCGAAGCTACTCACTAGCTGGCCCTAATTAGAAGTGATGGATTGTAAAGGCAGCTAGTCAAAACCCTGACCGTCAACTCGTGAGTTACTTTTTACTAACAAAAATGGGATTGAACGCAATATCATAAGACCCCCACGGTTGAAAAGGCTAGCATATTCGGCGTCGGGATTTAAACCTGTGACCCGCAGAGTGCGAGTCAAGCGCTCTAACCACCAGGCCCTGTTATGCCTCTCAAACTCCGACCAGCCACGTTAGCGTACACTTACGCTATATAATAGCTGATTATTAAAATAAACTGATTATGCAAACAACCTTCTCTTACTGAAATATCATATAGGTGCTTTTTTCGGCTTCTCTTAGAGTTATGAGGAAAATTCATAGTTATTACGATTTTAAAACAGCATGTATTTACTTCACGTATCGGTTCGTCAACGTTCGATCGCTTGCGGTGTGTTAACATTGTACCACAATGTAATTATTTTAACAGCCATCGTAAAGCCAATATCAGAGAGACTTATAGAAACAAGGAACTAAAACCTGCAATGACAACGTGATTAACATCGCTGTGAGGGAAAATAAAATATCGATTTTTTTGGATCTAGACAAAGGCTATTTCGCCGAAACGTTGAATATTTTACGGTTGCTTCACATTTTTCGTGTTTCCTTGTGGCGGACATTTTTAATGTCTCTTGTTCAGACTTTTTTAACACTGTTCCTGCACTTGCTTGGTATAATAACAACTCTGTGACTGATCTCAACCAAACTTAAAATGTACCCTTAGGGCTTACCGGGGATTGTAGTAGGAGGTTGGGTGTTAAGATCCGACGACCCCACTGTTATCCTATCGCCACTCGAGTTTCTTACAAGTTCCCCGTGATCTTCTATAAACTTCTACTAAACTTTGTATCCACCATTAGTGCACACGGGGGAATGGGGGGGTAGTTTTAGTATATGTTCCCCAAATCACCTACCCGCTAGTCCCTATATGTTCCCCGTGATGTTCTTTAAATATGTTTCAAACTGGATTTGTTGGTATACTACATTTTTTTTAGTAAATAACATCAAGCACATTAAGTTTTATTAAAACATAAGAAAAACGCTGTAAAAACTGAATACTTGTATTTTTTATTTTATGAACGTATGTTTCTTCCATTGGAAAATGTTTACATACAAAAGTTAAGATGGGATTACCAAATACGGGCTAAAAAAACTATTTAAAGACACTTAGAATAGGACGACCATTATAAACAAGATTCTTAACTAACACTGGTTCAGAAATAACCAGCCACGGAGAAATAAGATTAAACACTTGACAGAAGACTAAAATGTCAGAGAATTGACCTCAGTTCTTTTAATGAGAGTATCAAGTACGAGCTTTTTTACAAGAATAGGTTTGTAGTATCTGTAATATATCTAATTCTGATACTATAATTGTTTTTGCTCATGGATTCCACTTGAAATTGGACATTTAAAGGCACTTGTGAAACTAGAAGTATCTACTCCAACGAAACAGTGAAACTCATATAAGGTTTAGATCAAAAGAAATTAACATTAACTGGAGGATTATTAGCCAGTTTTGAGGGATTTAGACTACCTTATCCTGTTAATAATTCTTCATGAGAATGGGATTAAGTTTAGATCAGAGGAAACGTAGAGTAACTGAGGGATTGTTAGCCAGTTTTGAGGGATTCAGGTTACATTATACTGTTAATCACTCTTCTTGTTAATGTGATCAAGTTTAGATCAGGGGAAACGTACAGTAACTGAGGGATTGTTAGCCAGTTTTGAGGGATTCAGGTTATTAAATCACTCTTCTTGTTAATGTGATCAAGTTTAGATCAGGGGAAACGTACAGTAACTGAGGGATTGTTAGCCAGTTTTGAGGGATTCAGGTTACATTATACTGTTAATCACTCTTCTTGTTAATGTGATCAAGTTTAGATCAGGGGAAACGTACAGTAACTGAGGGATTGTTAGCCAGTTTTGAGGGTTCAGATTATTTTATACTGTTAATCACTCTTCTTGTTAATGTGATCAAGTTTAGATCAGGGGAAACGTACAGTAACTGAGGGATTGTTAGCCAGTTTTGAGGGTTCAGATTATTTTATACTGTTAATCA
>NW_013669272.1:72779-90899 GCF_000517525.1 Limulus polyphemus
GCCAGTTTTAAGGATTCAGGTTATTCAATCACTCTTCTTGTTAATGTGATCAAGTTTAGATCAGGGGAAACGTACAGTAACTGAGGGATTGTTAGCCAGTTTTAAGGATTCAGATTATTAAATCACTCTTCTTGTTAATGTGATCAAGTTTAGATCAGGGGAAACGTACAGTAACTGAGGGATTGTTAGCCAGTTTTGAGGGTTCAGATTATTAATTCATTCTTCTTGTTAATGTGATCAAGTTTAGATCAGGGAAAACGTACAGTAACTGAGGGATTATTAGCCAGTTTTGAGGATTCAGATTATTAAATCACTCTTCCTGTGAATTTTATTTCTTTTCAAGTTTATGTATACGACGAAACTCGACAAAATAGTTTGGGTTAATGAATTAATTAAGTTACACGATATAAAGATGACCAAGTAAATTTAAAGTACATATAGATAACTCTGGTGTATGAAAAATAAAATGTGCCCCTTGAGAATCTTTAAGTACAAGTATTGGGGTGATGAGTAGAAAATCGATCTCCGCTGTACCAAAAGACCGTTTTTACTTTACTGTTGAAACTTCTCGGAAAATCGATCTGCAGACTGTCAACATATATGGTGTCTTGAAGCATCCACCAATTAGCATCTAGCTGGGTTTGGCGATGTTCTCCCACTCGTTACTATACAGATCCTAAACATTTTATTTCCAGCTGTATACAGCGCCATACAAGTTTTTAAAGCCAGAATGTAGGTGTGTTTGTGTTCTATTCCACCTTGCAGAAGTACCCTGTAAGTTTCCTTTCCCTCAGTACACATAATGCCAGTCGGGAACATCAAACAGTTCTTGTATTAGTGACTCTGATGAATCCCAATTGCGAAACGGTGGCTGAAATAAAAATTTTTATATTATAAACTGAAGAGTAAAGATCTTTTTTTCTACTTTTATTGTCAAAAATGTGTGTGCTATGCATTTAGTTTAAACTACGCAATGGGCTATTTGTGGTCCGTCCACAGCATGGTTCGAACTTTGAACTTTAGCGTTGACCCACCGAGGTACTGTAGAAAACATAAACACAACGATTATTTCCGAGAGTGTGACGCTTTTCATTATTTTTGAAAAAAATTTCTCTTTGATGGTGAAGTCTGAAGGCTTACGACGCTAAAAACCGGGTTTCGATACCCGTGGTGGGCACAGCACAGATAGCCCATTGCTTAGCTTTTTCCTTAACAACAAGCAAATTTACCGCCTAGTGATGAAGTGTATTTATTAATCTTCAGCTGTGCCCACCACAAGTATCGAAACCCAGTCTTTAGCGTTTTTTTTTTAGGGGGGGGGGGCTCGACGGAGTAATAGTTGCAAGTTTTACTCAATACCGGTTCCTAAGACGCATTTTGAGAGGAATTATAAATGATATCAATAAACGATTTAATTCTGCCATAAAGATCATAAATGTTTTTATGCGAGGATGAATCTATAAAACGTACATACATAATTAATGAAATGACTTTAGAAGGTTTTAATTCTGATATTGCCAGTTACTTTCTAACCTTACGAAGCCAGTAGACTTTAGCGAGTGATATTAGAATATGACGTACTATATGAACAGAATCAGATTTATGCATGAGGGACAGCTGTTAAATTTTACTCGAGTCGTATCAGTTTATAAAATTCATTATGATAACGTGGTCGTTATTGTTCAAGTTCTATATTGCTGTATGTTATTGGCTTTTTGTTTTTGTTTTGTTTTTTGAAAGTAATATCGCGTTTAAACCAAAAAAATAAATAATATTGTAAAGATATTTCGTGCTAAAATTTACACTCATATTAGTAAGCTCCCAGTGGCACAGCGGTATATCTGCGGACTTACAACGCTAGAAACCTGGTTTCGATACTCGAAGTGGACAGATAGCCCATTGCGTAGCTTTGTGCTTAATTTCAAAAAAACAAACCATATTAGTAAGTTAAAAACACCATTTTTTTAAAATCATTTCAAAATAATGCATTCAATAAGATAAAAAATAAACTACACGAAAGTTTAATCTAGACATAGTTTTGATCAGAAAGATTTGTGTGCCACTAGGGGGCTGATCAGAAATAATTTAAGGATAAATCAAATAAGAAATATAGAAATTAAGTGTGATAAAGTGCCCTCCTAGTGTACAAAACATAAAAACGTCCCCCAGTGGCACAGCGGTATGTTTGCGGACTTACAACGCTAGAAACTGGGTTTCAATACCCGTGGTGAGCAGAGCATACATAGCCCAGTGTGTAGTTTTGTACCTAATTACAAACAAACAAAACTCAGAAATAAAACTCTCGTTTGTTTCATGAAAAACGCCCTCCAGTGGCTGAGCGGTGAGTCTGCAAGCTTGCACAGATAGCTCAGTAATAACAACGAACCAACCATTCATTAAAAACATCCCGATATTCAACCGACTTAAAAAATGTCTTCCCAATATATTGGCTTTAAATAAACTTGAATTACAAAATTTGTTTATTATATTGTAAGAAACACTGTATTAAAATTTATCCAAGGCAATTGAAAATTGCACGAGAGATGAGACACCAAGAAATATATAATACAGACATGCCTAGGTGTCGCTTCAGTATAATATATTCAGAATAAATTTTATTTGTATTGTTAATCTGTGCAAGGTAGTTGTGGTTGCTATTGTTGCTACACAGTGGGTTGTCTGCGCTTTGTCTACTGCAGGGAATCTAACCCCGGATTTTAGTATTAAAATCCAGAAACTTACCGCTAACCCACCGAAGGATTTTTGGAAAGTATAAGATGCTTGATACTATGGTAATGATTGCTTATTGTTAGGTTTTTGAAAACGTAAAATACGTAGACTGAAAACCGGCGTTCTACACGATTGTAATTACAATTTCAATTTGTTAAGACGGAAACTAAAATTCTAATACACATCGGCATAAATAATACATATTGTTCTAATTGTGACATTTTTGGGAACAGAAATGTATACCGTAATTGTATAAACTAAATAATATATTTGCTTTATGAAACACATACCTTTTCTTTCGTAATATAACATTCATTGTGAGGCTGAAACAGATGTTCATAATAGTGTTGTAGGCTATAACTTTAATATTTTAATACTTTTTTTTTTGGTTGCTAGAGGGCATTTTTAAATTAGAAATGTCCTGAGTTCTAGAATTGGCGTGACGTGATGAGTATATGACGTCTCGAATTGTCCTAATAATTTTGGAGAAAATAGGTAACAATATTATTTAGACATCAGAAGACTGTTGGATAGTTTGTTAGTCATTCTGTCAGAGAGAAAGAGAGTTAATTAGTGAGTTAATTAAATAGATTTAATCAGTTTGTTAGTCAATCAGCTAGTAATAGAGTTAATCAGTGAGTGAATAAATAGTTAATGAATATGTTGTTTTATTATCGATCAATTACTGGGTATGTTAGCTAGTCAGTTTTGAGTTTTTTCGTAAACACGAGAGGAAAGTTAACAAATAAATGAGTGCTTAGTCTTATTTGTGAGTTAGGCCTACCAACAAACATAGTCTGTAGAATTTGATCGTTACAGTCAAAGAAATATATCGCTTTCGCCATTGTTGAGTGGACTGAACATTGTATTATTTTAGCGAATAATAAAAATATACCGCCAAACCATAGAATTTGTTATAAAAATATTAGAAAAATCACATAGGATGTACAAAAAAATTGATACATCACAGAAAAAAAACACTAACCCTAAGTGCTTTCAAACGTATATCTCGCTTTTCTCTAGCCTACCCTGACAACACTGAGAATCTATGATTGGCTCTGAATGCGAATGTTGTGGGTGTGCCATCGTACTTGAATGAAAAAAGAAGAAAAGTCAGAGTAATTAACTATGTAACCAACTTACTATATCTTTTATCATGCATCAATTCCTAATATAATGAATAACACTTTAGTTTTTTTACCTTAACTGATAATTATTAATAATTCCACTAAAAAATTAGTGATGTGAGAGCTGTAGACATGAGACTCTGTACAAGTTGCACAAATACTTTTGTGTTGCAATATATTTTATAGATCATGGTAAATGTAACGATTTCATCTGTCGTGGGAATTCGTGGTCGTAATGTTTCTTCGGTTTTGATATTCTACTGTTTTGCAATGGCTGATGACATTTGAAGATTTATCTGTTTTGTGTGCGTGCTTGGAATTGTGATATACGTGAACTGGTTTTATTTCGAAGTTCTACTTTGTTTGTTTTTTTTTCTTTTAGGTACCATTCTTAACAAAGTATCTATCACCAGCAAGAGCGTATCCACCAGAGTGGTGGGGATGCCCCCCCACCCAACATACCCGATCTGAAATAAAATCTTTACGATTTTAAGACTTCTCTACATACTGGGGCTTCTACTGACATGAAAATGTAAATTTTTCTACCCCCTTATGCTTTTCCCAACAACAACAACAATCGTAGAAACAACGTCATTGTTCACCAAGTTTAGAAGAATACTTTGTATGTGTTTCCACAGCAACACATAATTCTTAAATAGTATGAAACACCAGTTTCAATCATAGTTTCAGCACTTGTTCATCTTATATAATTCTTCCAGAAATAATATTATAATAATATCTTTACTCGTGTCTTTGTTGAATACGCATCGTCGCATGTCGTTCTAACATGCTGAATTTTATATTGCTTATTAAATTATCAGCTTTATAATTTATTTGGTAGATACGTGCCGTTTTGAAATACATTTTTGTTGTTGTAATTATTTCACGAATCGAATGTGTTAAAAAAAAGGAGAAAGATATCAAGATTGCAGTGACGTTCTGTCGTCTTCATTTGTAAAGATAAGACCAACTGGCTACAAACATAGTCAGAGAAGCGCCAGGGTTTCCTATTATGTGTCTGGTCGAGTTTGTCTGTGACCAAAATGAATTAGGCAGCCGTATAGGCAGTTAATTCCAAATACAGAATTGCAGTAGAGAGACGAGAAACTGCACGAGAAAGGGCAAATATTATAAAATGACATCAGAAAGGATACTATAAAATTCTAGTTCTTTTACAAACTTTGATTATCCAGGAATGATATTAGGCGTTTCTACAATTCTATTATTGCTATCTCTACGAATGTATGTAAATCTCTGCCCTTTGATTCCAGATAATGAGACACAAAAGGGACGAAAGAGGTAAATAGATACGCATATCAGCATGGTTGATAAGGTGAAAAACGGTAGTTAACGTGACAGTAAGTAAACTGGAAGTGGAAAGTGTGAAAAGAATAAGAGGAGAAAATGTGAAATTTATACATACAAACATGTGCGCCCCTCCCCACGGTGGCTTGGCGGTAAATCTGAAGGCTTATAACGGTAAAACCCGGTTTTCGATACCCGTGGTGGGCACGTCACAGATTGTGTAGCTTTGCGCTTAACAACGAAACAAGTGTGTTCACGAAATAAATACACGAAGAGAATTAATAAAGTGGTGGACGGTGAAACTCGATTTTATGGACGTGGCTTAAGCAGTCAGAGTGACATTTTTGTTCGTTATTTTGGAATCTCAAACATTACGTAACTAACAGAGGTTGCATAGCTTCATCAAGTTTATAAAGAATTCAGGCATGACATTTTGCAAGGGTTTTTTAACTCTCAAATCACCACTGTTCACTTCATTTGTGGTCTAAATATTGCGTCATAGTGGCTAATATTGTGTGTTTCCTACTACAATGCTTAAAGCCCCCCCCCCAAAAAAAAACGAGGGTCAAAATACATAGGGATCCCAATCGTAAAATCAATAGGATTAACTATAACACTGACAGTATTTTTGATTAAGAGTTCTTTGTTTGATCCGTATTTTATTAGGTACCTGGCAAACAAACACATTTATAGACCCACGAGCAACTTTGTGCATAAATAGTTTAGAAAAATGTGTTTTTAATAAGTCTATTGGGTCTGGAACCCATCGATAATTTTTGTTTTTAATAAGTCTATTGGGTCTGAAATCCATCGATAATTTGTGTTTTTAATAAGTCTATTGGGTCTGAAACCCATCGATAATTTGTGTTTCAAATAAGTCTATTGGGTCTGAAACCCGTCGATAATTTGTGTTTTTAATAAGTCTATTGGGTCTGGAACCCATCGATAATTTGTGTTTTTATAAGTGTATTGGGTCTGGAACCCATCGATAATTTTCTGGGTAATGCTAATTTTGTAGAAATTTTTTTCACTTTTTTGAAATAGCCTGATGTAGTTCACATACAGAGATTCTCAACTATCTCCTGACTCGTCAGGCTTATTCAAGTTTCATTGAATAATTACTTGATAGTTTAAACAGCTGTAAAGGAACAAATTCACACAATCCTCAGGGTACCGACAGTCATGAGAATATATCGATATGTTTTATCCTGTTGTTGTCTTTTTTTCTTTCTTCAAATCTCTTTGTATATACGTAGATTCCATGCACGATTCTCTTTCTTGTAATTCAGTTCATAAGATGGCTTCTGGAGGGTAATACTTTGTTTAGTTTTTGAATAATTAGATGATCACTAATTGTAATATTATGTCGATTAAATATTCAAAATTTGCTGACTATAGCTATACAGTTTTGACCTCAAGAAACTGTAATTAAATTATGTAATTGAAAATAAGTCGGTTTCAAATCATTTAGAGTTATTTATCACTAACACTGACACAAACGTAGTAAGTCATTAAAAATTAATAAGCCTAAATATTTTATTTAGCGTTATCTGCATCGTGTGATATCATACAAATCCATTCAGACTTTTTTATTTCAAATTTCCGTAAACCATACATTGTAACTTCAATAGTTGGTAGATCTTTTTTCTTTCGTGGATATAAAATTAAATTACCTGATATTAAATGTTCAACGAGTGTGCTAATGATTTAATGAGATACTGGAAATCATTATTTATTTTATCATTCTAGCATGTAATATTATTAATTCACGTGACCGAATACTATAATTTGCATCTGCGGCAAGGTATAAAATTATCTTTCATACGCTCAAAGAAAGATTTAATCATTGAATAAGTAAATATAATTGAAAGAGTATTCTCTTTACTATGAAGCAAGCATGTTATTAATTGTGACAAATGAGCATTTTCGATGGTTTTTTTCGTCGATGTCAATAGACAACTGTAAGAGATTTTCAGTGGCGTCTGTTCACTCATGCATCCATTGACAGGTCGTTTACTGCCGCCTGACTCTTATCTTTGTGGCAGTCATGTTGTTCGTGGACAAGTCGTTTACTGCCGCCAGATTCTATCTTTGTGGCAGTCATGTTGTTCGTGGACAGGTCGTTTATGCCGCCAGATTCTATCTTTGTGGCAGTCATGTTGTTCGTGGACAGGTCGTTTACTGCCGCCAGATTCTATCTTTGTGGCAGTCATGTTGTTCGTGGACAGGTCGTTTACTGCCGCCAGATTCTATGTTTCTGGCAGTCATGTCATTCATGGACAGGTCGTTTACTGCCGCCTGAATCTATCTTTGTGGCAGTCACGTGTACGTGGACAGGACGTTCACTGCCATACGATACTATCTTTGTTGTCTGTCAGGAATAAGCCCACTTGTCATGGGGGAACGGCCATGTGCTTTTATTATTTGTAGGAATTGTGTGTCAATGATGTAGTTTCTATTCAATCTCTTTCTTCTTTGATTTTTTTTTTGAAGCACTTTGGTTTAGTTAAGTTTGATTGATTGATTGTTTGTAATTAAGCACAAAGCTACACAAGGGCTATCTGTGCTCTGCCCACCACGGGTATCGAAACCCGGATTCTAGCGTTGTAAGTCTGCAGACATACCGCTGTACCACTGGGGGGCGGTTTAGTTAAGATGAAAAACAGACATTTTCATATTCACAAAGGTATGGGATGAGCGTGGCCAAGTGGTTAGTGTGCCGAACTTTGGATCTGCGGGTCCATCTTTCGCCTCTTTTTTTTTACCGCAGGTGTTTTTTTTTCTTTCTTTAATTGCGCTATTGAGCTTTGGGATCGTGTGTGCGTTATATGAGTGATGGTCAAACCCCACTGTTCGGTCAGACAAGAGTAGCCCACAATTTGACGGTGGGTGCTGTTGACTAGTTGCCTTTCCCCTAGTCTATCAGTTCCTAACTATAGATAGCTATAGCGCAGATAGCCCTTGAATAGGTTTGGGCGAGTATCCAAAAAACAAAGAAACAAACGTATTTCTGATCATTTTCATTAATGTTAATTGAGTCTGCAGACTGACAACGCTAGAAACCGGGTTTCGATACCCGTGGTGGGCAGAGCACAGATAGCCCATCGTGTAGCTTTGTGCTTAATTACAAACAAACAAGTGTTAATTGATTCTCTACATACTGTCCCACGGTGGAACAGCAGTAAGTTTATAGATTTACAAAGCTAAAAATCCGGGGTTCGATTTCCTGTGTTGGACACAGCAGATTGCCAAATGTGGCTTTGCTGTACTACAAACAATCAAACTCCACATGTTTTCCGATTAAGAAACTTTAAGTGGATAATATTGTCAAGCCAAAAACACATATAATCCAAACAATGAGTTATCTAGTGGGGAGATCTTAGATGTGGACTACTATCTCTAAATAATATGCTATTAGTAAGATGGGGTCTCACCAGTTCTTTACAGTGTAATGAAATCGCGAAAGGCTTGTATTTCATGTGCTTATTTAAATTATTTTATTCTTTTTCTAATAGGTAACAACGTGATTTGAACACGATTTTCTGTACTAATAACAGGAAAGTTTGAGAGGATGTATTTTCTGTACTTTTGCCCATCAACTATTTGCATTTTGCACTGTTGCAAAAGAAAGCAGTAGTAGTAGCCCAAGCAGAAGTTTGGTGGTTTGCACGTGCAATATATTTAATAAAAATTAAGTCTGTATAATCTCTATGGACACAGTATTTAAAAAACAAAACACTGACTAAAAAGTAGATTAATTATTGTTGTTAAGAACATGAACATTGTTCAACATTAATATACGATGCAAATGTCTAAAGTTAGCGTGTTACTAAACTGTAAGAAATATAGATGTTTCGTTTAATAATTCATCGTTTTAAAAATAGTCATGTACGGAAATCATGACTTCAATAATTCAAATTAAGCATTGTTTGAAAACGTGTAATCTTCACTAAGTCAGCTGCCATTTTAATGATAAGACTAGAATGTCCTTATAATGCTTAATTGCCTGTTGTTACTATAGTGATATACAACAAAAAACAAACTGTACAGGTAATACTATAAGCATATCCAGCTTTAACCTGCTACGTTTCTTTAGCTACAGAAGTAAATTTTTCACTCACTAAATCCTTTTTCACCACTGACTGACAGGAAATGTCAACTAGGTCACCAAACTACAGAACAACCAGTGCTTCATCCACCTATATAACTTCAAGAGACCCCCAAAGAGAGGTTAAGAAGCTGAGCTTTAGCTAAAACATCGCAAGATAAGGTGAAGTTTGAGTCTTAACCCCACAAAACAGCTTACAGATCTCAGCAAACAGACCGTTGACGTCTCTTCCTTGATGAGCATGAATATCATCTAGTGCTTTGTTAACCACTTTTCAGCTTCTTTGTCAGCAACTATCTGAAATGATGTTTCAACCAGTTTATAATCTTAGCTTTTATTTGAAATATTTGATTACCTCTAAGATATAACCGTTACTGTTTTTTTTTCTTCTTGTTACTGGGAGGGGTTTGGCAACATCCAGAACTATTATCTACAATGGACAATCTATGGCTCTCTTTCGGATTTTCCCTGGTTCAGAAAGTTAATTTTCTGAGCTGTAAACACAATACAGTGTTTACACCATTACTTCACAATTCTGCAGGAATTCAGCCAAATGAACCATCTTCACAGTGTGGCTGTAGTACACGAGACTTCCTGGTGTTTTCTAAGTCTTGTATTGTGTATAGTTTGTAGAATATAGAGTCTCAGAGTCTTCATTACCACTAGCTAGATCACGGATGAGGGCTTTTCACGTATGTGCAGTATAACAATACTCCCATACCTCTAATTATTTGCGCATCTTTCAGGGGTGATTTAAAAGCCCCATTTCCGCCAGCTAGACAACAAACAATGCCCAACTCTTTGGCTGCTCCTTTCTAAGATTCCGTATTACTTGGTAGTTAAACGTTCACTGTTCACTTGGTTTAACATCACGGCTGAGACATCAACTTTCATCATGATCTAGACCAAGAAATTCCACAAAAGCACAAGCTCACCGCGTGGTAAAAATGTCAATAGTCCTGTGGCTGCAATGTGTGATCTTTTTTGTTCATTGAAGCTCATGGGCAGTTTCAGTTATGTGGAATCTGTTGTGACAATAAATTGTTTACCATACAAGCAGTTTTTATTTACAATGTAGAAGTGGCATGCGGTTAAAGTTACCTTTTTGCCATAACATGTTTTACATGATCATGCACTTGCTAAAAGCACTACCATCCTGTCCTTGTCATCTGTATCCATGATGAATGGAATGTCTTGTCTCAGATAAGTCAACGCTGGAACAGCAACCAAAACAATTACAATAACCCCAGTGGCACAGCGGTATGTCTGCGGATTTACAACGCTAGAAACCTGGTTTTGATACCCGTGGTGGGTAGAGCACAGATAGCCCATTGTGTAGCTTTGTGCTTAATTACAAACAAACCGAAACAAACGTTTTACACATTTATTATACCACATTAAATGGGAGTCAAAAGTAGTTATAGGTGCTGCTGTGGTAGCAAAAATGGCACCCGTGATGTTAAATAACAGTATGAGAGCTTCAGTCTTCTTCCTTAGTTGTAGTTCTATGCCAGTCTATCGCCGCTTCTATCTAACTATATGTATGTCTAAGAATCTCCACTTTCATTTATTTCATATCTGATTGTCTTGAACTCTAAAGCACCGTGTTCTGGTTCTCAGTAACAGTCTCGGTGATGCAAACACTAAAATGTTGTCTACATATACAATACACTGCTCCTATTGCAACTTACTTAATAAAAGGCCTATAGCTACTTGAAAGTAGCCAGTTCATCATGCAGACTGAATGGCAGGATACATCATTTATACAAACCTTATCAAATGTTAAAAGCAGTCTTGGCTCTGTTTTAATTTGCTGGCTGAATATTTACTTAACCAGAGACAAGATCTAGTGAACTGAAATAACATGCTGATGCACATTAACGTATTCACCTGTCCATGCAGAATCCCAATATACATCCTTCCTTTCTCACAGTTAAATTTTTCCATCTTTCAACACTCTATATTATTGGTACTTCAAGGAAGCTTTCATTGCAGTTGCTTCATAGGGTGCACACCACTGGAGTTTATGTGATGGTTATTCTTCCGAGACAACCAGCTTATCCAATAAATACAAGTTTACAAATCTTTCTACTGACTTTTATCAAATGTGCTACCCACCTTGTATTTAGATGTCGACATGCTGTGGGTGAAATAACATTAGCAGGACTACAAGTTTCAGTTACCTTATTTCCTCGAGCAACATACCATCAATTATTCAAGCCATGACTTATATGTAATTTTACTGTAGTTACATACCTAACCAACATTTATTATGATCTTAGCGACATAACAGCCCAAGCAAGTGAAGCTTGTTTTGTGTTTGTTTTTTATCTGATGTTATAACCTGAGACAGTGTTTGCAAAAAGCACTAATCATTGTTTGCACGCTAGATGTGTGCATGGCTTGATGGTAACCATATCTCCTGTGGCACCTGTGATTAGTGAAACTCGTGTGTTCACAGTAGCTCGTCTCTTGGCACCATTAAGAGGTCAACTTAGCAGGAATCCTCTGGGACATTAAGCTGTGCAGCTTGATGTATAAGTGGTCTTAGATAGTTTGTGACTAGTTATTTCCTCATGTCACTGGCATCTTTGGACTCGTGTGACAACTAACAAGTAGTATAAGAAGATTGTGATTTAGCTGTCTCGATGTTCAAGAGAGGGCTTCTCTAAGTCCATATGGGGTCATCTGATTTCACTCTAACTCTACGCCACTCTCTTCTCTGCCCCAGGTTTTATGATTGAGCAGGGACATCTCTTGTGTAATTTCTCACAAAAAGCGTGAGAGAGAATATGTTTAAAATGAACAAAGGCACAAACCATCTATCATTTCTGGACTAACTGTACTCAAATATATCAATAAAGAAAATTAATTGTATTTCAAGACTGTGAATAAGTAGAAGTTCGAAGATCCAGTATGCTGAAGGACAAGGGGATTTCGATTATGTTTTAACTTAAGATAAAATAATAAAAAATACGGTCGACGTTATCTTTGTATTTCTAACTAAGACAAATATGATGAGACAGTATTTCAGAGGAATGTATTTGCCCTTTTTAAGGCTTAAATGAATCATCCTGAAAACGACAAATACCACTCTTACAATCCACATTCTCTCTCTATAGCTGATCTATCACACGATGGATTACGAGAAGTCTGAAGTACACTGTTTCATGAGATAGTCGTAAAATAGTCTCATACTTAGAGGGATGTTAGATACAATACGAGTGCCCCATGACCTCCTAGATCTATTCATGCTGTAGAGAGTTACACATAGGGCTAAATTAACACGATTTAGCCAGAACTTATTGGGTTGTGAACTAGAACTGTACAGAAACATTTAAAAATTCATATTGATATATAAACTATAAGATAAGGCTTCATGTAATATATATGTATCACATTAGCACTTAAGGAATTCTTAATACACCGTTTGACGTAATCAAATATACTCTATCTGCATAAAACGAATCTTTGCCGAAACCTCACTCAAGTGAGTGAGGCTTATTTCGTTGAAACAGGAGAGACATAAATATGGCCTCCATATCCACGCCATTAGTTGTTAAGTGTCTCACTCTTGGGCTATTATTTCACCGAGTGTAAATTTAATGATCATCCGATGTCATAGTAAATCACGACACTTTTTAATCTCAAGACGTCCGACGGCTCTGGCACCAACTCTCTTGCATATTTGATTACTTTTTTTTTTAACTTTCAGCACAGAATATAGAAGTAGATGGGCAAGAGTGGAGTTCACTAGGATTATTGCTACATTCTTGAGCCAGTTTATTCAGTCTCTCTCTCTGCATGTATACGATGGCAAAGCTTAAGGTGGGGTGTTGTCTGGTATTCAAAGCTTTTCCATATCATGCGCTATTTTAATATATTACTTTCTTAAATTTTTTCATACTGCACACATATTGAATATGTTAGATTTTTGCCACAGCTGATATATATATACAAAACACACACACATGTATATTTACACTATAAATCATATATTAACGTAACTTTTATATATGCTAATAGAAGTACAACAACTGTAAAGGTACGATAATAATCAGAATCAGATAATTATACAATTTATTTTTTCTCAGATCTACTCCTTTAAGTTATAAAATTAAACCAGAAAATCGCACATATAAAATATAAAACGTATAACTTTAAAGGAACATACCTGCGCAAATATATCTCAATTATGTTCCCAATCGCAGACAGAAATAGAAATAGGACAACATTTTACAAGTAGACCAACAAGGGGTATGCGAGTTCAAGTCCAACTCGCTTTAAACCTCATTACCATTCGTCGTCTGCTGCCAGTTATGTGTATATATATATAGTAGTATATTAATCTTAAATACGAAAAATGTAAAATAAAGATAATAGATAAACTCCACGTGAATATTCTACTTTACTGGGATCCTCCACCTCCACCCTGGTCTTAAAATTATAACAATACTGCCCTCAACACAAGAACCTTATATATCATGTAGTTAAACAATATACAATTGTTCTCCATCTATCCTTGCGGTCAATATAAACCAAGCTAGTGTCGTCTGTACTTCAGACTATATGCTTTTTTTTTTATTGCTTCGCGATATTACTTGAATATTATTCACTACATTAAACAGTTCGCTACATTCAGTTGCTATTTAGGCATAACATGATTACACCGTATTTTATATAATACAATCCAGACAATGAATTTTAGCAATTTTTAGCATAATTTATTTCTAAATACAGCTCTTCTCTTAGGTACACAGTATATATGATGTTATAGGAAGCAGTTCGTAGACTGTGTGATTTGTAATAAACAAATCAAACATTCCTCTCTTACTTTATTACACTGAAAATTCACACAAGAAAATTAAATGAAAAGCTTTATTTATTTGGGGGGGGGGGGTCTACATATTTATGTTAAGAATTTTTGGATACCAATCCGCTATCCCCCGTGATATTATTTACGTGATCCCTCCACTATTTTTCCTTGATTTGTAAAACAAAACGCCAATCAGTTCATTAAAATATATATTGTTGCGTCAGCGTGGTCACGTGACTAGTATCACGCCATGTCTTTCTAGAAATATCCTGTTCCTTCGTGAATTGTCGGGAGATTGCTAGATTGGGGTAGTCTGGTATATATAGACCGGCCACGAAGCGACGGGGAGGTAATGAGTAATTGAATGTATGCGGATAAAATATTGTTGTCCAGACACAAGTCCTTTCTTAAATAAAACTGGTTTATTCTTTCCGAATACAACTTTACGATACACTTAATTTCAACAGTCGCTCTATAACAACGCTATAACTCACGTCTCACGGCTAAAGTTTCGTCGGAACGAATTTACGGAAAATTAACGAACGAACGGAGACGTAACAATACTGTTTTACACTCACTTTCTCTCAAAATATGTGCTCTTAGAATCTTTACGTGAGATACAGTATTTCATTAAGAAGGTATGTGAAATAGGAGACTACAGTTTATAATATTACGGAGTCATTTTGAACGTTATGTAATTATTTTTCTAGAGATTGGTTTTTATTTCCTCGTATACATGAGTTTCTTTAGGTAAACGTAGAAGATCAAGCTAGGTGTGTTAAATATGGTTATGGTATAGGGTTAAGATCTCCAAGCCACACCAGGGTTAAATAAACATCATCTGCTGATGCAAATGTAAACGGAATAAATTGGTTCTTGTATATTTCATCAAATATATACAATTTTGAATCACGCACAGGCAACAATTGTTATTCAGTATTATGATAAAATAGCGTTGAAGCTAATTACAAACTACATTCTCACCGTTGCAACACCAGAACATTCTCCAACTGATTTTTTTGTTCTAAGCAAAACGTTCATTACTCAAGAATATATTTGCTTATTCTTTCTTCCCTTTAGTTCCAGTATAATTCATTTGAACTTATTTTGCTCTAATAACAGCTTTCACTAACATTTTATCGTGATTATTTTAACAAATAATTTAATCTTTGAAAGTAAGCTTTACAAATCCACCTAAATAATAAATCATTGACAACAAGCTGCGTGAGCATGAAAGGCAGAATATTTGTGTAGAAAAGAACAGAAGATATTATACAGAGTAGTGGGAATGAAGTTTCTTACTTTAGTTTCTTACATTTCAAAACAACTGTAGATAATTTTATTTAAAGGATATTCGTTTAATTTTAGTTTTTAATAAAAACTGCCAAATTATTCCTTTGGAATTTGCAGTCTTTTTATCTACAAACATATTGTTTAAACTCACTATTTAGTTTTAATATACAGCCTTTTACAAAGTTAGAAACAAGTTTCTATTAACATTCAGCTGGTATTTCCCAGACTTCATTTACAAGTCAAAATCTTTTCACCAATATAAACTTTCCAATTTTTTTTTAAATACTATATGAAATATTAAATGTCTTTTTAATATTAATTGACGATATAAATATATTGGTCACAAATAAAGTATTAAATATTTTTATTTATTTAAAATTCAGAAATGATAAAGGGAACCAAATAATTTAACATTAATGTTTGTTTGTAATTAAGCACAAAGCTACACAATAGGCTATCTGTGCTCTGCCCACCACGGGGATCGAAACCCGGATTCCAGCGTTGTAAGTCCGCAGAAATACCGCTATGCCACTGGGGGCTAAGAGTAATGAAACCAAATGATTCCAAGGCACTATATACTAAGAAAAATTAAGCCATATTTTACAGCAGTGTTATACATTAGTATTTAAATGACTTAATCTGAAGTCCGCGACGAAAAAGTGAATATAGATGGAAATGAAGCAAAAAATACAAACAACCTAGATGCAATTTCTTTCAAAATCTAGTCATTCTAGTCGTTTTTGTTTCTATAACTTTGATAAAGTAAAAACATTATTCATGCATCGAAAATAATAAGATCCGATCATGTAAAAATAGCTAATCAGCTTAGGATGTTGGATCATCTTAGAATACTGCACACGAATCATTCAACTCATAATTTTGGGTTATTTTATAATGGTTAAATCTCTTATAATAACTCACTAAGCTCAATAAGTCAATAAAAGAACACAGTACCGTGTGAAAAAACTACAGTAAACGGAACAAACTATCAGAAGTTTGATATCAGAGAAACTGGTGTGTTTTTTTTTTACTCACTTATAGTATATTACACAGTAAACGGAACAAACTGTCAGAAGTCTGATATCAGAGAAACTCCTGTAGTTTTTTTCACTCACTTATACCATATTACACAGTAAATGAAACAAACTGTTAGAAGTCTGATATCAGAGAAACAAGTGTGTTTTTTTTCACTCACTTATAGTATATTACACAGTAAACGAAACAAACTGTCAGAAGTCTGATATCAGAGAAACTAGTGTGTTTTTTTCACTCACTTATACTATATTACATAGTAAACGAAACAAACTGTTAGAAGTCTGATATCAGAGAAACTCCTGTGGTTTTTTCACTCACTTATACTATATTACACAGTAAATGAAACAAACTGTTAGAATTCAAATTCGATGATGACAAAACCTTGTCGAAACGTTGTACATTTGCTGTCATGTTAAACTTATATTAAAGTTTTTCTTCATTACCCATTTAAGCCGTCTCCAGCCATTATTAAACTGTTAGAAGTCTGATATCAGAGAAACTAGTGTGTGTTTTTTTTCACTCACTTATACTATATTACATAGTAAACGAAACAAACTGTCAGAAGTCTGATATCAGAGAAACTCCTGTGTTTTTTTCACTCACTTATACTATTTAACTCCAACCATTCGACAATGAGTAAGTCATTCGATCCATCGACAATCCACGTAGTTGGTTGTCCCGTACATTATTTAGGTTAGATTTGTTAGCTTAAATTACATTTAAACAGAGCTTCAAAGCTTCGTATGTAAATCTACCTGTTAATATTTCGCCAGATCTTAGTTTACTTACATACAGTATATAGATATAGTATTTATACATAAATCTGGTAAGTTTACAGACGCCCACTGCTAAACTATGATGATCAGTTTTCCTCCGTGGGCAAAGCCTTGTTAAGCTGTTAAATAGTTTTACGTTCACAACAACAAAATATTTCTAGCGATTTAATTATTGTCAAAAAAGAACCTAACAGCTAAATATGACATTAAAATTAGGAGTAAAATAAATGTATTGTCCTACAAATATTATTTAAACACGTAACACGGTCCAACCAGCAAGTACTGATATGGAGATCAGGCAGTAAAAATACAGAGACACGTCAGATACATAGGTGAATAATGTGTGTGCCCGACGACAGATTGCAGTGAATTTGGTTATATGCAGCCGAAAACAAAGAAAAGCTATACTTAAAACACTCGCAATGCTGACGACTACCTAAGGGTATCAAAATCTTGATAGTATAACACTTTGTAAAAGCGCCAGAAATCGTTGTTACTGTTTGGTGCTTGTTATTTAATAAATGTTGGTGATAGATAAACTAACTCTGAAGAAGACAGACCAATGTTCCGTCTGAACATGTAATATGTCCCACCATCAATAAAATTATTCCTTATGCTTATAAATCATTGTTTGCTTACCTATTATAATATTTCCTTAATGTGCTTCCTTACTCAAATAATTGTGGCTTTATGGTAAAAGCACGAAATGTGGCAGTAACGACTACCTTGGTTTATTAGCTATGAACACAACTGATATCAAAGATGGTTGCATGTGTCAAAGATGCTCCCGTAACGACTACCTTGGTCTATTAGCTATGAACACAACTGATATCGGAGATGGTTGCATGTGTCAAAGATGCTCCCGTAACGACTACCTTGGTCTATTAGCTATGAACACAACTGATATCGGAGATGGTTGCATGTGTCAAA
>NW_013669272.1:91713-94013 GCF_000517525.1 Limulus polyphemus
CGGAACGAATTTACGGAAAATTAACTAACGAACGGAGACGTAACAATATGTTGTATTTCGAAAACTATAAGAATGATTTTTTTGTAGTTTAATCACCCTATCTTAATACACCCATCATGACTGTGGTATTTCATTCTAAGTTTTAGATATGGGATAACAATAAACCTATGGCCAGGTGGTTAGGGCGCTTGAGTCGCAATCCCCGCCCAACCAAACATGCTCGCCCTTTCAGCCGTGGGGACGTTATAATGTGACGGTCAATCCCACTATTCGTAGGTAAAAGAATAGCCCAAGAGGTGGTGGTGGGTGGTGATGACTAGCTGCCTTCCTTCTAGTCCTACACTGCTAAATTAGGGACAGCTAGCGCAGATAGCCCTCGTGTAGCTTTGCGCGAAGTTCAAAACAGACAAACAAACAATAAACCTTTCAGAGTCAGTCAAAATGTATCACATTTGCATTCTGTATATAGTTTCCAAGCTACCAATATATTTTAATTCCCGTGTATTTCAAAGTTAAACAAGAGCGAATCCTCAATAGCCGCGGCACTTGAAATTCTTTTAGGCAGGATTAGAGTAAATTAATTTATGAGACCCTTTTTTTCTTTTTATTAGCTACATTTCTGTGCGCCAGGAATATCAAGCGTGGGGCGCGCGTATACACGATTCGATTTTATTACTCATCAGGACCTTTACCAACCTATCCTCAAATTGAAATTCGTTTAGGCAGGATTAGAGTAAATTAATCTGAGACCCTAGGAACGGTCAAATATATCAATCGAAAGAGTTTGACCTCCTGAGTTCAAAACTGTAATTAGGTCTCAAATCGGCCAAGAGATGATGGAGCTATGAGCTAAAAGTTGTACTTCCAAAAAAACAAAAAACTCAGAACCATTCTATGAGCCGCTATGCCTCGGCTAAAAATTGAAATCCGATTTGCGAAAAAAGATTATACAAACAGCAAGTTACCAGAAAATGGGATTCGTGTAAGTAACTATTCCTACCTGTCCACAGGGATTGTTTGGAGATAACAAAGTATAGGAAAATACGATAAGTTTTTTCTTACTCATCAATGAAATTGTCTTTAGTGATATTTACAGCTCTTTGGTTCACTAAAACAACCTCATACGTAAATTCCATTAGTTGATTTAAACACCGCAAGTGAATCTTTTTTTTTTGTCGATTTTTAAGAATTCTAAGAACTAAGATTAAGAATTGGGAAGAATGTGTAACAATGTCTCAATCACACAATGATTAAGCTACAGGCTGTTTAGATTTAAATTAGACCTCTAAAAAATATAACAACAGACGCATACATAGGAGAACCGGAAGACCTTCTCACACGTGCATCTCAGAACACATCAGTACGTTATATACGTATGAACAACATAAAACCGTCTCAGCAGAACACTTCCTATATAAACACGGAACTCCAAACACAGAAAATAAAAATCCATTTCAAATTTTTATCGTACAAAAAACCAAAGATTTTAAAGAAAGAGAGAAAATATATGGAAGATATACTCATTAACGAAATGGCTTGGCATGGTCAGGTGGATAGGGCGCTCGACTCGCAATTTGAGGGTCGTGGGTTCGATTCCCCGTCCCACCAAACATGCTCGCCCTTTCAACCGTGGGGGCGTTATAATGTGACGGTAAAAGAGTGCCCAAGAGTTGGCGGTGGGTGATGATGACTAGTTGCCTTCCCTCTAGTCTTATACTTCTAAATTAGGGACGGCTAGCGCAGATAGCCTTCGTGTAGCTTTGCGCGAAATTGAAAACAAATAAACATTAACGAAAAGAATCCAAAAATGAAGAGAGACAATGGGTGGTACATGTAATAAAACCACCATTCAGAAAACAACACATCATAGCAATACACTTGCCATTACACTTTCAGTTTAACACTTACGTAATCTGAAGTATCACACAGTCTTATAATTTGTTTTTAATACTGCTGGTAAACTTTGTGTCCTTTCAACTTTATATTTTTGTTTCATAGCAGCATCTATTTCCGTCTTTGTTTTTCCAGTTAATCAAAAAACGTATTTTGGTTCTCTTTATATATTTTATTTAAGTAATATATGTCATATGTTAGTATAACTATATAGTTAGTATTATAACTATACTATAATATTGTTACGCTTCCAGTCGTTAATTAATTTTCCGTAACTTCGTTCCGACGAAACTTTAGCGACACAAGTCCTTACTTAATAAAACTGGTTTATTCTTATTCGAATACAACTTTACGATACACTTAGTTTCAACAGTCGCGCTATAACAAACGCTATATCTCACGTGGCC
>NW_013669272.1:94739-114900 GCF_000517525.1 Limulus polyphemus
TATTAAACAATAATCATGAAATAATGAAAAAAGTGTTCAAAATTGGTAAAACACACGTCTATGACAAAAACTATTTGCAACGTTTCGGGCAAAAGCCCTTCGTCAGGCAGTTTAAACCGTGTTACATAGAAAAAAGGCTTAGACAGAATCGTTTTACCAATTTTGAACACTTTTTTTCATTATTTTTCCACGTCTTGCGGTCTTTCCTCTTGTGTGTTTTTTATAAACAATGCTCATAATTTATACCTTGTTAAACGGACGTTACGGCAGACTCGAGAAATGGAATGTTACAAGCAGTTTTATAATTTAACGAATATTCTACTATCAGTCAGTTGTATGTATTAACCCTGATGAAGCCACAAAGGCGAAACGTTTATTCAAATAAAAAATTCGTTTATAATTATCTGGAGTTTAAAGGTCGTTCTTCTCTGACCTTTTAATCAAAATGTGTAAATACTTCCAGTGTGCACTACAAATTTTGAAAGATATGTTGTTAACCACATAGGCGACAAAGATATCGAAATTAAAGAATATGTTAAACAATTGCCAAGTTATATTATATTTTAAGAGGATGACGTTTCGAGCTAGCACTCTTCGTTAGATCGTACAGCTTACAACAATGGCGCATGCCCAGAACTTAAAACATTCCGTGTGTAGCATTTATAACGTTGACCGTTTTACGAAGAAATTTCACGCTCAACCTCACAAAAATATACCATACATAACAAAATTAGTTTATTCGCTTGATATTAGAATTTATTATTGGAAAATAAGGATCGGTTAATAAAAAAGGATTATGGAAATATGTCTCTCTCTCTCTCTCTCCCTCTTTTTTCTTTTTTTTTCGCAGACGAAGATCTTGAAGCGTTTGTAAAAGACATTATTAGTGGAAGTAACAGGGGAGTCAGAGCTGTTCGAAACGTTACCATGGAACCCAACTGGAGTTTCGGCCAATCAGTGTTTTTCTCCACCACCGTAGTGACAACAATAGGTCTGTATTCTTGTATTTGTGATTTTTTTTAAATACGTATATAGCAGAATAAAGTGAGTTTATTTCTAGAAATTCTTATCTACTTGCACGAAATTAACTGAGTATTTTTGTTTCTTGTTAATCATGCCAAATCACATAGGTTTATATCTCCGTGGAAATTAACGTTTTCAAACTTAAGAGCATGCTTTTAATATAGTTTTTATCAACCTACCTTGAGCATGAAGCTGTCTTGAAATCTGATACACAAGGGATGAAGAGAATCATCGAATAACTTACTGTGGAATTTAACTTATTTTTCAGATAGGAAATAGAATTATATTATAGCATTGTAACTGGATCTGTTTCTTTTCCTTTTTAAGTTTGATGTTTCATTGTATATTCATGATATATACACCCTGTGTCATATTCGTTTTAAAATTAAATACAATGTTTTGAAAATTGTACTTGTTTTCGGTGTTTTAATTAAAACTACATAAGGACTTTTAAAAAAATAAAAATTAATTACTTGAAAAACAAGAATTTTAGAAGATATGTTATAGATTTTTCTAAATACCTTTATTGCACATAAGTGAGCATTGTTACTCTAGCACATTTTATGTATTTTCAACTGCAACACAAAACTAAGATGGGCTACATTAAGTTAACAATATTGTTTTCAATATTCAACTCTCGTGATGTTTTGGCTTTATCTGAATGTGAAGGTTATGGACAAGTAAGACCCTTATCCCAAGGAGGAAAAATTTTCTGTATAATATACGGACTGGTTGGTATTCCTCTGACAATGACGTTATTATCAGCCTATGTGGAACGTCTCATGATACCAGCAGTGTTCCTCCTGCAGTTCCTAAACTCTCGACTTGGACATCTGTTCCAACCTTTCAATATTCGAATGTTTCATCTGTCTATAGTTGGGGTAGGTAGCGCTTGTTCGTTTACATAATATAACATTTTTCTCTCCTTTTAATTATTACATTACAGCTAATTTTGAGAAGTGCTTGACAAAGCAATCCACCATTTTCTTGAATTCTAGATTTTTCATTTCTCGCTACTGGAAAATTATTACAATTACATAACCGCTGTAATAAAAAAAATTTAAATAATCAATGTTAACAACTGAGAGAAAGCGTTAAATATTTGTATCTCAAAATACAGTGCATGAGTCAAATTATACACTTTCTAAACCTGCATAAAACAATATAAAGAATAGTAAAAATATTTCAGTTACATTGAAAACAAGTATAAATGTATTCCAAAAGATCACAGGTTGTGGTTATTGGCTTGGCTAACGTTCCTTGGTGTCCAAGTAGAATTAAAGTAAATTAACTTTGAAAGCGTGAAAATCGGGTCTTTCTTTTCTAACAAGTATAGTTGGAGCTTAGTTTTAAGTATTTAACTTAATTTAACTGATTATTTAACTAGGAGTTAAATTCCGTTACAGTATGAACACCTTTTCCAAGCTGGCGTAGCATGATTATATCTAATTATACTTGTCATAAAACATGAGTGTTAGATCTATTATATTTTGTATAATAAACTCTTGCCTAAACTAGATAATTAATATTATTAAAGAAATATTTGTTTGCTCGATAATGAGCTTTTCTTTTCTTTCAGGTTTTAGTTCTATCTTTATTTTTCATTATTCCTGCGGTCATATTCTCTCACCTGGAGCCAGAATGGGACTACTTGGACGCCCTCTACTATTGTTTCATTTCTTTGACAACCATAGGGCTAGGAGACTATGTTCCTGCAGATAGTTCTCATCAGGAGTATCGCCCTCTGTACAAAGTTTGTAGTGCATGTAAGTGTTACTTGCCTAAGGTTATAATCAGTACTCTTCTATTTCATAAGTTAGTCGATACGATACCAGTTCAGCGGAACAAATCGTAACCCAATCGATGTAATATTGCAATCGTTTTTGTCCTGGAAATAATCTAATACCATAAAACACGGTGTCTATCTGTCTGTCTCTCGGTCATAGCAACTTATTACGTAATTTAAGTAGTTTGGCTTCCTGTCAATTAGAAACGAGTAGTCTACGATTGATCAAAAATATTGCACCTTTTTTCGCAATTTGATAACGTATCTTTATTAAATTGTCGAGTTACACCAGAAAGGACGTAAATATAGTTTAGTAGACATTTTATACAACATATTAAAAGCTTGTGAAAGTTTTTAAAAAGGTCTAACGTTACGTCGTAGAGCCCCCCAGTGGCACAGCGGTATCTCTGTGGACTTACAACGCTAGAAACCGGGTTTCGATACTCGTGGTTGGCAGAGCACAGATAGCCCATTGTGTTGCTTTGTGCATAAATTCAAACAAACAAATACGTCGTAGAATAGTATTAGAAGATTATTTATTGATAGTATTAAGTGCGGTAAGGTTTAGCCCTAACTGAACTAAAGCCAAAAAGTTACAGTGTTAATTTTTCTCTTTATCGAATATAGGCCGTACTAAATAAAGGCTTAACTAATGTTAGGCCTATATAAGACAAGTGGACTTATAGACTTTGATGTCTGCGATTAAAATTATTTTGTATTATTCTAGAAGTCCTGTATTTAAAGAAGTATTGTTGTAATAAAGATGCTAATTTGGCCGCAAATGTTTTGCGGGTCTCTGCTAGTGTATAAAAAAATATACAGATTGAAAAACATAAACTCGGGTTAAGGAAGGTTGCTTACCAACCTACCACTAAAGACAACTGTTTCTTTGTTTGTTGTTAAGCATAAAACTTTAGTACGAGCTGTTTGTACCATGCACACGAGCAAGGCAAGCGAAAGATTCCACGGGCATTTGCTTTTGTCCTTAACTGGCTCATCGAATTCCCTAATTCTGGTTAGGGAGAAGTTTTTTTTTTTAATACTATGATAGTGGAAACAAGTACTGCCTGAAGATGCACAACTGTTCACGATCTCTTGGAAGTCATACTAAATATGGATATGTCAAATTTAGTTTAATATAAGACTTATCTTGACTATATGTCAGATGTAATAATAAAATAACACAATATTGTATGTAGCAATTAGTGAAAAAAAAAACACAGTAAATGGAACAGACTGTCGGAAGTCTAATATCAGAGATACTAGTTTCGGCACATCCTCTTCAGTCTCACGTTGTCTTCTGTTCCAGACTGAAGAGGATGCACTTCTGACAGTCTTTTGCGTTTAATGCTGTTGTTTTTCACTATATATATCACATACATTCTTAGCAGTACCGTTATATTATTATCACATGAAAACCAATGTATATATATATATATCATAATTGCCTAATACATGTATGAAACATAAAGTATTATCTTGTTTCCTTCACAAGCAGACTGGTGGCGGCGTCTGGTTTCATCAGTATTTAGAAAGAAAACTCTAAAAAAAAGAAATATGTTTAAAGATAGAAAAATATGTAAGCTCGTAATTAGACCATTAAAAACGAAATAAAAGAATAATTGGTCGGCTTTATGTTCTCTGTTTTGTGTAAATTAAATGTTGATTGTTCTTAAATACAAAGCTACACAATGGACTATCTGTATTGTGTCCACCGCGGGTATCGAAAACTAGATGTTTGTGTATGTAAAAATCATGGACACTTATTTTTGTCTAGCCTAAGTGCGGTTGGGTGCACATTAGAATGTTTGGGTTTCTTAAGTTTTTATTTCCGTAAATCGTTCTTTGTTTTTGTTATTGTATCACAATGACTAAATAATTCACTTTGTTGTTAACATAGCAATTCGATGGGATTTTAATTCAGTGGTATATGTTATTGTTAGGGCTCTCGAAGCGAGCATTAGCATGTTCCTGATCATGAGCAGGTGTACGTTTACATTATTCAGGTACTACTTCTGTGGGTGTTTGGAATACTAGGCCTAGGCGTGGCTTATGGTTAACGTGCCCGGACTGTGAATCTGAGTGTTAAGGTTCGCGACCCGTTAACATAAAAACGTGCCCCGAAGTTTGGGGCCCTGGGTGCGTTATAAGAGTGATGGTCGAATTCCCCAATTCAATCTGACAAGAGTAGCCCAAAGGTTGGTGATAGGTGAATCGACTAACTGCTCTAAGTCTAGTCTATCATTTCAAAATTAATGGCGGCAAGTAGTCCTTTGTGTATCTTGGTTTCCAAACAAAATTGGAAACTGAAGAAGTTTTATGATATTGGATACGATCTGTGTCACAGTTGCATTTCTGTATTAGTGCTGCGATCTTTCAAACATGGTTATAACTTAAGTACTTGTAATTGAATTGTTTAAGAAGCTTTTAGATTGCTAAAACGCATTTTCACACGGCAGCACTTTCACCTGCTGCAGTATATTATCATCAATTAAGGTAAGTTCTCCCAACGTATGAATAATCAGTACGTGATGAATAACTTAATAACACACCGTTGTGAATCAATGGCCGAGAAAAATTCGAAATCATCTAGCTGACTAACATAGAACGAATGAATGAGTTTTTCTTTTATATGTTAGACTCTACGGGAATTTCTAATATTTTTTTTTCTCAATACAAGCGAACTGAAGCCCAGTCTTCCATTCATACGTCCCAAAATCTAACAGATGTTAAGAACCATGGTGAAATTTCTAGCGAATAACTATCATTTTTTTTAATCAATGGTTTTAAAATGTGGGTCGATGAGAAACGCCTTTAACTCACAGTGGTTTTAAAATGTGGATCAATGTGGGACGCCGGTAACTCGCAATGGTTTTAAAATGTGAATCGATGAGGGACGCCTTTAACTCACAATGGTTTTAAAATGTGGATCAATGTGGGACGCTGGTAACTCAGATTTAATGTTAAAGCATGTAGAGCACAATTTATACCAGTCAACAGCATTCGCCGCCTAAACCGCTACTGTTAACCGATTAGCAGGATTGGTGTCACTTTTTTAACAAGGAACAAGGATTGGTGTCACTTTTGTAACGACGAACAAGTTCAGCGGCATATCGCGAGCTCGAACCTTGTATTTTCTGACCCATAGCCTAGCACGTTAACTCTGGACTACGGCTTGGTATTTATACGGAGTTCACTATAGTGTGCATGTACGTTCAAGATTACAAAATATACGTAATATAGTATATCTATACGCAGATTTAGAACATCTAATTTTATCAGAAGTTGAAGTTTTCTTATGAGTTGTAATCGAAAAGGTTGGCATAGTAACACGTTGGTTTTAATTAAAACTTTCATCTGAATTCGATAAGCACGTATTCGCGATAATTAATCTCCTCCTGAACAAGTAGCTGAACGTAATGTGTTCCTGTTTCCTCAAGTGCTCTTGTAGAAGAGTTAAGGTTCGAAATAAATGAGTATTAAGCCTATTAAAGAAATAATGAAAAAAAAAGACGGATTTCACTGATTAAGGAAACACAATTTAGTGAAGACATTTAATCTATCGCTCGAAGATGTTGAATCATGTTGTCCACCAAAAGATGTAGAGCGTGTTTTTTTAACATTGTACAAATAAAGTTATTGTGCACCTTGAAACGTCGGTGTCGTTACTTTTTCACAACTAAGTAAATATCAAGGTTCGGTTAAAGTGTGCTATAAGTAAAAAACGTAGGCGAAACCGACATAGTTTTTTTTAACTGTTTCTGTAATTATAGATTGTAATGGTGTTGTCTGTAAAATCTTCGTGTAAAGCTACACAAGTGCTGTCTGCGCATAGACTTCCCTAATTTTGAATTTATAGACTATAAGGTAGATAGCTAGTCAACAGCATCCAACGCCAATTCTTGGGCTATTTTATTGACTGACTGAATATTGCATGGATAGTCAATTAATTTTTGTCAAAGCAGTTTCTTACTTATAGCAAGGAAAACATATTTCTCCACTTGCCACCTACCTCTGTCCCACAAACAAACATAAAGAGGCTTATACAAAAATATTAATAACTTTCAACTCTGTTTATTATTTGCTTATCTACGAGGTCTTACAAATTTGCTTTGGTTTCAGAGTCATTAACTTCGTGTGCTGTAGAATGTACATTTAATCAAATTTTCACTACATAGTACTTTTATTTTTATGTGTTATCCTAAAATTCCCGACGTGAATGGTATTAAAAATATAAAAACGTACATATGAATTGAAAGTCAGAACTGTATTCCGTATTAGTACCAGATTTGACTGTCACTCTTATAGCACATCTACAGCCCCGAAGTGTGGAGTGAGTTTTCTTTGCATCAACGGTATACGAACCGTGAATCCACATATTCACAGCTTGGGGACGCTAACTATTAGGCCTCGTCTTACCCACATTATAAAGAAACAATTAATATTTTATATAAGTGGAAGACATGTATAACTTGTCCTTAATTTATGAAATTACAGCATAGAATCCGATTTTTTATTTGAATTGACTTATCTTTCTCACTAATTGAAGTGTAGCAGATGTCTCCGTATAAATATTCTACTTGCTTCTGGATTTAAACGCCAAAAAGCCTCCCAGTAGGACAGCGGCATGTCCGCGGACTTATACTGCGAGAAACCGGGTTTCGATACTCGTAGTGAGCAGAGCACAGATAGCCCTTTGTGTAGCTTTGTGTTTAATAACTAACAACAAACGCCAAAAACCGGCAAAGCAATGAAACCAGTAGGCTTAGTATACTTTTATTCACTAATATTACACTTTCCATCCCTCTCTGGGCCAGCAATAGGTTTATGAACTTAAAATACTCAAAGTTTGCCTCCTAGTGCCTCAGCAGTAAGTCTGCAGGCTTATAACATGGAGTATTAAGTTTTGATACCTGCAACGGGCAGGGCACAGATAGCTCATTATGCAACTCCGCGCTTGACATTAAATAAACCCCAATATTACTCATATTAGTGGCGTCTTCTATAGCAACAAATCACCAAACTTCACTGTGCGTGTATATATACTCTGTTGATCCTGTCATCCAGCTTGTTGTTCCTCAGGCACTTAAGTTCATCATAGTATTTTACATACTTGAGGAGATCTTGCTAGCTGGTAAATCCGGGATTACTAAAAGTTGAATGTGAGAAAGATACATTACTAACAAACTCATATTTCTTATTCCAAGTGCGTTACTCTAAGGCAATGTTTATTAGTTTATTTCATTATGCCAAGCATATTTCGCACAATCATGAATAAGGTAGGTCTAGTGAAAGTTTCAGAATATCTTTCTGACTGTCAGGTTCTATGATCAAATACCTTTTTCTATAGAATTTAGTGCTCAAAGTGAATATATCTCAACAACGTTAAATAACCATGATTTAAAAGCCAATGGCGTAAGTCTACTGAAATGATTAAACAAGTAAGATTCAATCAAATTCAGTCACCAGTGCTTTGGCATTTTACCATTTAACGGACACTAACGCCTCGGAACACTTAAAACAGCAAGGAATAATTTGAAAAACTTATCCAGTAATGCCTAAAATGAACAATACCTTTCTCATCATTGCGCCCTTGCTGTAAAGGTCAAAGGTTTTCCTTTTTTTTTTTCATTTATTCTTGGCAGTAATTTTGATTTTAAGGCCTACAACCAAGGGCGCTCAGAAACTGTTATTTAGGGTTTGTTAGTGTAGCAAACCATATATGTTAACGGTAGACGACTTTCAAAGGTCTGTTTACTCAATTTGTTGTTCGTTGCATGTTCTATATATTCTTAACTGTGGATTAAATTATAACAACTTCCGGAACTTTCCGTTTGGGGTCGCTGGGTTCTCTCACTTAAGATGTCTTTTTACTCTCTCTCTCTCCACCTTTTAACCTGATAATCACGTGGAACATGTAGAAGCTATTTGTATGACGTACTTCCTGGGGATTTGCGTAGGAAGTGTCATGGATGTAGGCCTAATGAATATAGACGTCCTACAGTTAAGGAATCGATGTTATATACAAAAACATTAATAAAGTTTCGGTTTAACTTAACTTAAGTTCCGAAGTATGCGTATAATAACTCTTATCGTACAGTAGTTTTGTACGGTATAAGTATTTCGAACATTGGTTGTGAAGCCTCTCAAAAGGCGTTGACTGAAAATACTGCGATTATCGTCTGTCCGATAAAGATGCTGTAAAAATATCTTATTTGGTGTACTTTATGTAACGCATCTTCAACCTGATGATTTTTAATGTACAAATAATGCGCATTTACTACTAGTCTTTCTTTTTTTGTGTAAATATGGTGTAAAAACAATATCTAAAAGCAAGGTGGTCATACTTTGTTAACTAAAACCGCGGACACTTGTGTAGTCACCATTATTGCAGATACAGCCAGTACTGTAGAAGCTTACTGTATTAGTGACTGTTGTATTTAACTGATAAGTGTCTGTTTTAAGATTTTGTTGTTCTAAAAAAGAACAGGGAAATGCTCTATTAACATATAAATTAAAACCTCTGAGCGATAGCAAAGAAGGATATATAATAACCTGGGCCGAAAAAAGATATTCGTTCAATACCAAGGCTCTACAGAATGGCTGGGATACGACAGACATAGTAATGGTTCAGACGCTGTTTATGTTAGTAAATTTTCTTGCCAACAACCATTGCGGTGTGCACTATTTCATCTATTTTATTTACGTCGAGGCCGTAACCATAGCGACTGCACCAGTGTCGTTACATGATGATCCGATACCAAAGCTTATGATAATAATAAAATTGGCTGAATGTTTATTTCTATTGGAGCGCTTTTTTTTTCGATTCGGAGAAACTTTCTCGAGACGTATGTTCACCCTAATCAAAAATACGTAAGTTATAACTTAAACTCGTATATTTCTAAATAGAAATAAAATGTACTAACTTTTAAGTGCTCGTGTTTTTAAGAAACAAATCTTATAGCATTCACAGGCGAAACTGTAAACAATAAATATGTTATTGGACTACAGTTATTAGAGATTCAGAATGAAGTGTACAGCAGAAAAATATATTAAACTAGTACAGTAAGAAAAGTGAGGCATATTTTTCCATATAGAGCGTTTTGGATGTATTTATAGACACACACACACACACCTACTGGCAAGGACACTCACATTTCACAATTTTCATTCAACTTTACGCAGCAATGTTTTCACGCAGCGAAATTCAGTGGTATGAACACAACAAAAGAAACCTAAACAGAGGTAGTTTCTTTCCTTATTGTAAAAAAACAAAAAAAACTCAATATGTTATTGGATTTGCTGCATTTCATTTTTTATGTTTTACTGTTTGTTAAATTTCGCGCAAAGCTACTCAAGGGCTAACTTAGTATTCCGAAAATTGTTTAATCTCGAACTCCAAATTCAAGGGAGGGTCAGTTCAATCAACTAAGTTTATTTATTACCTGCTATTGTGTGACTATATAATGTGAAGAACTGAATAGTGGCCAATGAGACTTTTTATTCAATTCATCTATCCAGTGTATAGGTTTTTCTCATACTGACTACAAAGCACGTTCACACCAACAGTATTTTTGTGACGAAGTAGTTTTTCCTTTGTACTCCAGAACCAAGAGTTGTGAAACTGTATAAATGGTCGATCAATTGGGAAAAGTAAAAACAAAAAACCATAAAAACTAAAAAAAGCAGTTCTTTTTTTGTGGTTAACCCTTAATGACGTTTATTTTAGCTCACTTTGTGGCCCGGTATTAGGGCGCTCGACTCAAAATCTGCGAGTCGCGGGTTCGAATCCCCGTCATCGAACGTGTTCGCCCTTTCAACCGTGGGGACGTTATAATGTAATGATCAGTCCCGTTATTCGTTTGTAAAAGAGTAGCCTAAGAACTGGCGGTGGGTGGTGTTGACCAACTGCCTTCCCTCTAGTCCATCACTGCTAAATTAGGGATGGTTAGCGCGAAATTCAAAATAAACCAAACAAACTCACTTTGTATGGCTAGGCGTATTCTAATGGTTAGCAGGCCGGGTTGTGTATCGGAAGATCAAAGGTTTGTGTCGCGATATGTTGCTGAACACACAGTATATTCAGCTGTAGGGATGTTATAACTGTAACAGTCAAGTCAATTCTGCTGTTCGCAATTCGTTTAAGCGTAACGGGCGTGTGGGCAGCCCGTGGGCTTAGTAATTGGGTTCGACTTTATACTCGTCACAAAGAAATTTATTTGGATTTCGGATCGTGCTATCACGAGCGGAGCACACAAGCCACCAACTCGAGGACGTTTACCTGTGAAATAAAGAACTCACACAGAGATAACTGAATACAGATAAAATAACTTCTTTATTTATATACTGTTGAACAGTTCATTTATATCGAAATTATCAGTTCTCAGTTAAGGATACTAGAGGTTTCTTGTTTGTTTGAAGTTAAGCACAGAGCTACACAATGGGCTATCTGTCTTCCAAGCGCTAAATAACATTTTCTAAAGGTGATCCGCCTTTCAAGTTCTGTACAAGTTAAAGAACTTCGAAACACACAATTGTTTGTTTATAGCTAGGCGCGGAACTACATAATGGGTTATTTGTGTTGTGCTCACCACGGGTATCGAAACCCGGTTTCTAGCGTTGTAAATCCGCAGACATACCGCTGTGCCACTGGGGGGGGGGGGGTTCTTACTTGGCCCTTTAGTTAATCTGTCGTGCTATCCAGGTTCAAAATCTCATTCTGAAATCTTTCTTTGATAATCTCTTAGCTTAAACTATTTTTGTTTGTCACACACACACAAAAAGTAATAAAACCGACACGATTTTCATTGTTTTATTATTATTGTTCTCTGTTAAGACAATTTTGAATTGAACTTCTAAATTCAAAACTGAACTTAAAATGAAACCCTAACAACACATTCAGATTTAAAGTATTATTATTTAAAGATTTATTATGAATATTTTATCATATATATGTTTCGTTTTCTTTTCAGTTTACCTTCTGATTGGCCTAACGTTTATGATGTTCTTCTTGTCGGTGTTGTACACCATTCCAGAACTCAATATTGGGATATTTTTCCTTGCAAAGAGTGATGATGTCATCGGGACAGCCAAGACTAATGTTCGTTCCAGATATCCTGGTCAGTTCGATGATCCCGAGCCCACAATTCGACATGTTAAAACTATCCGAAGATCCAGTTCGTCTTCTGAAGATGATAACCCTTGAACATGTCGTTCGCTTTATTTATTCAAACTTTTAGCTTTTTTTTGTGTGCAGTACTCACACTGTTGATGTAAGTGTAAGCCTGCATTCACAGTGACTGCAGTTGGGTTGAGAACGTGAGTATAAATGTAGGATAGTATATGTGGTGTAAAATAAGTTATGTCTTTTCCAGTTCTAAATAATGTACGAGAAAGAAATGTTGTGGTAATACACGGATAAACCTAGCTTACAGTCACTCGATCTCCACAAAAACAAGAGATTTGTGAATCTAAAATGCAAAAGGAAAGTTGTAGCGACAAGACAAAATAAAAAACAAACTATTTAGGCAAAGAATGTGGCGAAAGATCGCCAGGTAGTATATTTGGACAATTGGGTATAGGAGGAATGTAGGAAGGAAATGGAAAGGAATGAGAAGCGATAAATTGCAGCACACACACGATCAGCAGGTTAAAACCCAGTAAAACAAAGACAGGAACTCCACAGCAAACCTTGGTTTTCTTTCAGATAAATTATTTACTTTCCTCAGAAGTTAGAGTAAATTTCCATTTTTTGTTTTTGTTTTTTTTTCAATATACATTCTCCCTCTCTCTCTGCAGCTAACCAATGCGAAGAAGAGTATCAGAATTGAGGGAATATTCCTGCTCTATGTGACAGTTGCAAGGTAGTTCTCTATATACGAGGTAAAGCAGTACAACTGTCTCATGAAACAGTAGATACAGTCGAGAAAAAGTAATATTTCAGATAAAATGTAGTATACGATCTCAACTAAATTTAATATTTTCCAAATCAGAAATGCAGAAATAATATTTAGGTTCTACACTACAGGAAAATATGGAATGTGGGTCTTTGTTACTAAAATATCAGAAAAACAACGTACACACAAAAAAAATCATCAACACAGAATGGATGACGTGGAGATAGTGGCTGTCAAACAGGCATCATTGACTCGGTACCCTTTCTCTCTTAGCGTCTAACTTTAACTCGAATGAAACCTGGCTATGGATAACCTAGAAGATAGATTACGGATCGTGATAATCCGTTATATATATCTAAATTCATTTATCCATTTGTGTGAACACGAAATTCGTTTATGTTGGGGGGGGGGGGGAACCCAGATGGTACACACTTCTACTGCCATGCATAGCTAAGTTTCCCGTTACATACAATATCAAATTTTATGTACACTTAAAGAAGACTAATCTTTCGTTATGAACGGACCAAACATAACCTATATTATCAAGAAATAATCAAATGTTTCAAACACACTAATTAAGCTGTGACATGTTCTCTTTGATATCATATAGTGACAATACTGTATTTAGCCTTATCAATACTGAAGCCTTATTTTTATTGGCTTTTCTCAGAATATAACAATGTTGCATAAAAGTTAGGTACCCACCGTGACTTTTAATGGTTGATAGTCGTCTCAGCTAGCCATAGTGGCTAGCATGTTTACGGGTTACAATTCAACATACATTATCCAGGGCAAGCATTGCGATACGGCAATTCTTTATTAACCAGTAGATCAGATATGTATAAATTAATTCAGGTTAAAGTTATGTGATGTTTAAAGTAATGTATGAAACTACCAGCATAATTAAAACATAGTTAAATACGTCTTTAGTAACTCGATGGTAATTCTTTTACACCTACATTAAAATACAAAGCTTGTGAAACGCAATAGAAATTGTTAATTTTATAGGTTGCACACAAAATATTTACTGACAAATCTGCTACTACTCTGATCATAAAAGTATACTCTAAGTTGTTACTTCTCTCTTTGAAGGACCAGGAATCAAGTGATCTGCTGTGTCGTGGGTTTTGTTGGTCTGCCCTGTGATAAAACTTTTATAGTAATTCTGAATAACAACGAAAAAAATTTGGCATAGCCTTTCAGCTTTTTCCACGATAGTTGTTTGTACTTTTGGAATAAAAATATTTACGTATTTTCAAAATTATCCACAGATTTGAACACAATGAAAGTAAAAAAAAAAAAAAAAAATGTATTTTGTTGGCGACACACCCTGTCCGCCTCGACAAGTTTGTGTTCTACTTCCGTAATTTTTTTTTCTATTGTATTATTCAGCTCATTTTACTTAGTACTGTACATTAAAGACAGATGGCGTGTACAAGATATTTAACAGCACATTTTTGCTATCAATTCCTAACTTCTGTATCTTATATATTATGCATTAATTATCCGACTTTAAGGGAATTAAAAAAAGTTAAAACTATAGAATAATGGGATATAAAGGAAGCGTATATTAGTATTCTGATAAAAAAGTTAGCACACAGAATCACCCACAAAATGTGCAATGGATTCGGGGTCTTTTTTTTATTTTTTGAATTCCTTATATCTTACTTATCATATTTTCCATTTCTAAAATTTCTAAGCCCTATGCATGTTAGCGTAACTACAGAAGATTCCCCAACCCCGCATATTAATAGGATAGTAATTGGGTCCCCCATATTTATTTCCCTATAATTGTAGTTACGATTCTGGCTGCATTAACTTAACTGAAAATTCAAAATTAAACCAATCTTAAAATTGCAGCTAGTGTTAATTTTCGAATTACACGTGTATGAAATTTCGAGCCGATTAGGTTTCGTATTGATGAAACCGAAGAACGTAGTACGTATGGTGGAACTGTAATTATGATATTTCCACCATTACCACTAAATAAGGCGGTCAGTGTGTAGACTCAGTCTGCTCTGTTTTTACTCTACCAGAATAGTGCAACCCCCACTTTAGTAAAAAACAAAACAAATGAAATTATCTGTCTCTCCCCTATGTTTGTCAGGCCTTTCTCCCCCTACCCACGCAATTGCGGGGACATACGTGCGTCAATGCTTATGTATCTTGTTCCTTTATAATTGCCCTGAAAATTCAACGAACACGCAAATATTAACATGAGTGTGTTATATAACACACTGAACATTAGTGCAGTGAGCAAAAGAAAATAACCATGGTGAAACGTTCGGCAAATTAAAGTTTATTGACAAATACGAAATTAACGTTTTGGACAACATCGGGTTTCTAGTGAGGAGAAAGCAAATTTTTTAGAAGAGATTGGGTCTAAGAAATTAAGAAAACCAAAACAAGCAAGAACGCGTGGGTTGAAGGTTCGAGAACATTTTTTTATGTTAGAATAGAACAAATAAAGATACGAGAAGTAACGCATACACACAAAATAATAATCACATGGCTAACTTTGGAATAAATAAAAATAATCACGAGAAAAGGGACGGTAAACTGGAGTAATAACATATAAAAAATAAGTAGAACAAGAATAAAAGGGCAGGGGCTCATTTACAAAAATAAAATGAGGAAACTTTTAAAGCATTGAAAGGCAAGACGTTTTTTGAGGAATGGAGGTATTAGGAGTGACTACTGTTGGTTGCCTCTGGTATAATCAAATGTCTTTTAATAGTTGTGGACATTTTTTTATTACTGAGAAAAAGAGCGGTTTTGGAGCATAAGAGCAGAAAGGCAGGAGCTGGAGACAGCCCAGATCCCCACCTCTATGCACATCACTGAACAATGAGAGAATGAACGCGTGCATCGAATATTATTGTCCAACGAGATACAACATTGAAAGGTGTAGGTACTGAATATAACATCGCGAAGAAAGACAGTAAATTTGAAATGTGACTTATAAAAATCAACATTTGGTTAATAAAATGGCTTGATATAACAAACAAACGTAAGTGATCGAACTAGTTGAACAAAATTAAACAAACCAAAGACCGTCATAAGAAAGCTTAGATCAGGTATAAAGGAATGTGGAAAGGGAAGCGGATAAGGTTGAAGGAAAGATAATTCTTGGTTCATTCCAAGGGATTTATTAGTGCTTAATTTGAAAACCAGACGTTTTCCGGACATTCTCTTTGTGTTACAGTGAAGGAAACAAATGAGGGTCCTAGTACAGAGAGGCTGGAGATGTCTGCGTGTCTACCTGTAGATGCAGTGTGAAGAGTTACATGCGTGTCTACCTGTAGATGCAGTGTGAAGAGGTTACATGCGTGTCTACCTGTAGGTTTCGTACTGTCATTACTTCTTACATAGAAGTGATGTACTATTTGCTATGTGGCAATCTATTTGACCAATGTATGGCATACCAAATTTTTTACAAATTACACAATGTACTAGGTTCGTCGAAATGCACGTGAATGACTGTTGTATTTGGAATTTTCTAATGGGACCATATATGGATATTATGGTGTTAAAATACTGGCAAGTAACGTATTTCTTTCTCTAAGAAAAAGATTGATACTGTGGACCAAAATGATTTTTGATACTTTTATCATGTTTGTAACAGACGAGTGGACGTTCTTCAAGTATTTCGAAGTTATAGGGTCGTCGGTATATCGACATTTTGTTTGATGACCTGGTATTTGAACAGATTATGGTAATCGGTATTTGAGAGTTTATAGACTTGAGTTTAGGGCATAATTTCGAATTACGGAATTGGTGTGTTCAGCGGCTTTCTCTATAAATGTCCCCTTGTGGGACAGTGGTAAGTCTATGGACTTACAACGCTAAAATCCCGGATTTGATTCATCGAGGTGGATCCAGCAGATAGCCCACTGTGGCTTTGATCTCGAACAGATATATACATTCTCTATAAAAGGCTTAGGTAAGCTCGAGAAAAAAGGTATAAAGAAATCTTTAATTTATTTATATCCTGATTCGTAATCGCTTTGTCCACTGCTAAGTCTACACAGCCTTAAGAATTGGGTATATGGAAGTTGTTGGACTTGCATGGGACAAGTAACAGCCGAGGTAAGAATGGAAATCGGTAATGGACTGATGTTGGCTTACCTCCGAGCGTCGTTTAAATGGGAATCGGTAATAGACTGATGTTGGTTAAACGACGCTCTTCAACGGAAATGTATTTCAAAAAGGTAATCTCGTTCGGGAAACTGGCCACGTGAGATGGAAGAAATATGCAAATTGTTAGAATTATTTTAATTCACACAAGGACCTGCTAGTCGCACCAATAATGTAATCAGTAAAGCGTTCCTTGAAAGGTGGAGAAAATCAGATTTTCTATATATCTAACAAATATTGAAGCATAATAGGGACCCATTTTGTGTCCCAGCAACACTTTCAGTTTGTTGATGAAACGTGCCGTTAAAGAAGAACTCGTTCATGGTTAATAAAAGTTCAGCAAGAGGGTATGAGTTAGGGGGGGGTCTAATGAATATCGCAGATCCAGGTAATATTTGAGGGTTTTCATACCTTCCTCATGTGGAATCTATGTGTAGATTGTTTTAATGTCCATAGCAAACATATGATATTCATTACCAGAAAATTGAAACTTGTTGAAAATTGGGAGTGCGGTATCACGTCTTTTATGTAAGTTATAGGTGGCGCTTGAGTCTCTTGTGTTGATAGGCAATTTTGTCACATACACTGTATAATACTTTTTGAGTTGATGAGAATAATGCTCTGTATAGGAAGTTTTATTTGGGAAGGCTGTTTATTTGTCCATGACAGGTGGTCAAGGGGGCTGCCCCTTGGGTGGTCAGAGATGAACTCTCTACATCCATTTGGGGAGGCTAAGCCTTCTCGAGTCTCTTATGTGCGCCGCCTCTGTGTAAGTAGGAAAGAAGAAATTAATCCAGTAAGGCAGTTACATACCAAAATGATTGGTCGACCAAAACTCCCTGGTTTATACATCTTAGGAACACTGTAAAATTCCGGAGTTCTGGGATTACTGAGAGTCAACTTGATAGCATCCAGTAAGAAATTAAACGTGTGAATCAAATCATTAACGACTGTGTTAATTTTGAGGTTGAACGATACAGTCAGGTCGGTAGTTAGGGAACTTTATAAGCGATTGTCAGTAAATTGTTCTTCAGCAAAGTTCACATTTTTACACCACATTACTATTCTGCCACCTTTATCGGCAAGTTTAACTATGATGTCTCGTCGTTTAGAAAGTTCTAGTAAGGTTTTGTGGTCATCAGGGGTCAGGTTTACTTCGTAATTTCCATGCCCACAAAAACACGTTAGTGCAATGAAATAACATTCTTCACAACAAATAATAGAAAAATGGTTATTTCAATGTTCCATACAACAAACGAGTTTTGACATTCTACTCTTGTTCGTTAGTTAAGAAGTGTTTTCTTCTTCTGTATTCTTATCAGCTGTTAAAAACTTGTCCCATCTTCTAGTTTAATAGAACAGTTAAACGGGTTTTGACATTCTACTCTTGTTCGTTAGTTAAGAAGTGTTTTCTTCTGTATTCTTATCAGCTGTTAAAAACTTGTTCCATCTTCTAGTTTAATACAACAGTTAAACGTGTTTTGTCTTCCAAGCGCTAAATAACATTTTCTAAAGGTGATCCGCCTTTCAAGTTCTGTACAAGTTAAAGAACTTTGAAACACACAATTGTTTGTTTATAGCTAGGCGCGGAACTACATAATGGGTTATTTGTGTTGTGCTCACCAAGATATCGAAACCCGGTTTTCAGCGTCATAAGCCTTCAGACTTACTGCTGAGCCACTGGAGGTCATTAACAAACGGATTCGATCTTACAAGGTCTATACTTCAAATACTAAACGTGTTCTGTACAATAATTAACAAAAGTCTTGTCTTTTCAGGATTAATACAACAATTAACAAAGGCGTCTTGTCTTTTCAGTTGTAGACAACAGTTAATACATCACACAACAACCAGGAGAGCTAAAGATTAAAAATAACTTTTTTTTCTTTTAGCTATCAGACAAGGTCTTATCGGTTGTACAGAGTAAAAGCCAGAGTTTTTGTATCTCATCTGATAATTCCAAGTAAACTTAGTGAAACGTTGTGAACAATACTTTTACTCAGTACAACCCATAAAGAATTACCTGAAAACTAGGACAGCTGTAGTAAAAAGGTATGCTATGAAACATGTACGTTTATTGGATATAGAGGATTATATCAACACAATGAGTGTACACGGCAAACAATATCATTGTATTTTAAAACAAATCATTTATATGGCAGTAGATATATGGACAGCAAGGAATTCTCAAACAATTTAGCAGTATACTTTATAAAACAATGAGTTATAAAACCTTCAGTGTTAATGTTTATAATATGGCCAAGCATGTAAACTAGGTAACATTGTTATCCTATGTTTATAATATGGCCAAGCATGTAAACTAGGTAACATTGTTATCCTATAATAAAAGTCCATACTTTATAAAACAATGAGTTATAAAACCTTCAGTGTTAATGTTTATAATATGGCCAAGCATGTAAACTAGGTAACATTGTTATCCTATGTTTATAATATGGCCAAGCATGTAAACTAGGTAACATTGTTATCCTATGTTTATAATATGGCCAAGCATGTAAACTAGGTAACATTGTTATCCTATGTTTATAATATGGCCAAGCATGTAAACTAGGTAACATTGTTATCCTATAATAAAAGTCCATACTTTATAAAACAATGAGTTATAAAACCTTCAGTGTTAATGTTTATAATATGGCCAAGCATGTAAACTAGGTAACATTGTTATCCTATAATAAAAGTCCATGGTCCATAGAACACCCAAATTGGAGTTCATTTAAGCATTTATCCTATAACACAGCAGCAAGACCCAACAAGAATATAGTTGAGTAGTTGACCAATGGCTCACACAACTTTCAACAAGGATATCATTATTAACAAGTTGCATTTCTATAGGATACAAGATTCATATATAATTCACAATAATATTATTTAAAAAGTTTTATTGAAGCCAGATGTAGAGCCTACGAAAAGAATTGAACAATTTCTTATTTTTGGTGCTCCCTCCCCCCAATTTGTTGGCTTCTGTTTCTAAAAGAATGCAAGGAAGAACCTCCAAACATTTCTCATAGTGCCTGTAATGAACAACACACCTTCCTCATTCTTGTGAAAAGTTCAACAGAAGTATAATTAAGTAGCAGTTCTATCTAATGTGATATCCATCCAATGTTCACTGGGGGCATACTCTTACAAAGTTCAACAGAAGTATAATTAAGTAGCAGTTCTATCTAATGTGATATCCATTCAATGTTCACTGGGGGGCATACTCTTACAAAGTTCAACAGAAGTATAATTAAGTAGCAGTTCTATCTAATGTGATATCCATTCAATGTTCACTGGGGGGCATACTCTTACAAAGTTCAAC
>NW_013669273.1:0-11543 GCF_000517525.1 Limulus polyphemus
TCCACATATTTAAAGCTGATGGTCAGCTTATTCTAATGTGACAGTAGTCTACATATTTAAAGCTGATGGTCAGCTTATTCTAACGTGACAGTAGTCCACATATTTAAAGCTGATGGTCAGCTTATTCTAATGTGACAGTAGTCCACATATTTAAAGCTGATGGTCAGCTTGTTCTAACGTGACAGTAGTCCACATATTTAAAGCTGATGGTCAGCTTGTTCTCGCGTGATAAAATGTCCTTCAGCAAGTTTTTAAAATAACAAAAAATTAAGAACAACCACCTGTACTTTAAAACGATCCTAAATCTTCAAAACAACCCAGTTAACGTCAATATTGAACCAAACAAGAGGTACTTATTCACAATCTAAAAATGGTTTAAGTGCTGAGGATTCACTTTTAACTTCTTTTTCATTAGTCACTACAACCTAAAAATGTAAACAAAAATAGCTATCGCAAAATAAAATTGAAATGAAAACTGATTACACCCTAAAAACTGGGTAAAAATTGGTTTTCACTAATATTTCTTACTCTGCTCATTAACAAAGTCGCTAATCTTTTGTCTTATAGCTTCTTTTAATAGAAAAGACAACTTGTAATTAACTGAGTAGAAGCCACAGAGAAGGAGGGATTTGTTTTACAATACACTAACTGTTGAATCAAGTTTTTTTATCATTGGATATAAATTCTGTTCTTCGTTATAAAAGACTCATTACTTAATTGAAACAAGCATATCGTTTGACAATATAATTTAGGTCGTTTTTCTAATTGTACGTGCCGTTGGTGAGACTGTAGATTTTTAAATTTAATTAATATAACCGAAGTTTGAAACATATCCGCCCTTTCTCAGAATACTCTAGAAATACAAAGAGTAGAAACGTGCGTGGAAATGAAAAACATATTCAACCTAACAATAAGAACATTCATAATTCCAGTAGTGATTAATATTGTTTGGAAACTACCAGAGCAAAAAGGAAAATACAAGCTAAGTACGGGGAGTGTGGAGAGTAATTGAAAGCACCAATAAATGTTGGTGAACCTTGGATGTAAAACTAAGTTATTCAAGAATAAAACGAATTGTTTAATGAGCTTAAGATATAGTTGTGGAGATCAAATAGAAAATTAAATATACACCCTACCCCTTCACACACACACACACACACAGATGTGTCGTTGTATTAATGTTAAGTGGGTTTGGCATTGTCTAGTGGTTAGGGTGCTCGACACGTAAACTGTGGATCGCAGGTTCGATTTACATCATTAAACATGCTAGCCTTTTTTTTTTTGCTATTTCAGCTGTGGAGGTGTTATAACGGGGCGGTTAATCCTATCATTAGATTAGGATAGTCCAAGAATTGACGGTTGATGGTGTTAACTAGCTGCCTTCCTTCTAGTCCATCACTTCAAAATTAACCCTCGAGTAACTTTGTAAGAAATTCAACAAATAAACAGTAACTTAACCATAAACGAGAATCTTCTTTTCAATCCATTCTGTCAGGTGATAATCTATTGAATTTATATAATTTCTTACATTATTAGCTGCTAACGATAATTATATTGTTGTTATTACAGTTACGGTCGTTAGCTGCTAACGATAATTCTCTTGTTGTTACAGTTACGTTCGTTAGCTGCTAACGATAATTCTCTTGTTGTTACAGTTACGTTCGTTATCTGCTAACGATAATTCTCTTGTTGTTACAGTTACGTTCGTTAGCTGCTAACGATAATCCTGTTGTTATTACAGTTACGTTCGTTAGCTGCTAACGATAATTATCTTGTTGGTACAGTTACGTTCGTTATCTGCTAACGATAATTCTCTTGTTGTTACAGTTACGTTCGTTAGCTGCTAACGATAATTATCTTGTTGGTACAGTTACGTTCGTTATCTGCTAACGATAATCCTGTTGTTATTACAGTTACGTTCGTTAGCTGCTAACGATAATTATCTTGTTGGTACAGTTACGTTCGTTATCTGCTAACGATAATTCTCTTGTTGTTACAGTTACGTTCGTTAGCTGCTAACGATAATTCCATTGTTATTATTGCTACGTTAAATGTGTTCTATACGCTCACGTGCACGCGAGACACTAGCTTTTCAAGTTAAATAGAAACATGAACAAAATATCCTAAGCTATAAGACCTGACGTGGCCTAGTGCTTAGCGTGCTCGGGCCGTGAATCCGATGATTTTAGGGTTCGCGGTTCTTGGCTATAAATGTGGGCATCTGAAAGAAGAAGAAGAACAACAAAAACCTCCGTATGCAACGACAGAAGATAAAAAAATCAAGAACTCAGTGAAATCACCATTATCTGTTTATAGATGTTTTAAAACGTATCTCGTGACGCGCAACTGTTTACTTCGGCTTCATGATTTTATTTCTGAATTTGTTCGCACCGTTTTCCTGGTATTGATTATCGTTTCTGTTAACTTGTTGTTTTTACTACTTGCGAGAGAGCCAATAGTATTTACAGAAAGTACTCACATTCTTTACAAGTATATCAAAGAAGCTACAACTGTGTCGAACTGCTTTGTGCATTAAACCAGTCTGATGGATCTGCCATGTCGATTAGGTTTGATTTTAAATCATTATATGCTTAAAGAATGTGTCACACGTGGCATATTTTTATTGAAGGTTTACAAAATTGATGTCCATATTTTCATAGAATTAAAACGCTTTAAATCATAAGTTATATTTCTTTGAACTCTAGATAAGGTATACAGAGTATTCCAAACTTATGTGATGTATCAAAACCACAGCAAGACAGCCACGGATAGAAACTTGTGGATTGGGGTTAATGACAGGCATTGATATGCAGTATTTTCCCCACATATTATTTGACATCTCTACATGTGGTTTATTGATGGATATTTCATTCTTAATTGCTGGATCTTTCTTTATTAATTGATGGATCTCTCTTTCTTAATTGGTGAATATTTCTTTCTTAATTAGTGGATCCGTCATTCTTAATTGCTGGATCTTTCTTTCTTAATTGTTGGATATTTATTTCTTAATTGATGAATCTTTCTTTCTTAATTGAGTGATCTTTCTTTCTTAATCGGTGGATCTTTCTTTCTTAATTGATGGATCTCTCTTTCTTAATTTGGTGATCTTTCTTTCTTAATTGGTGGATCTGTCATTCTTAATTGCTGGATCTTTCTTTCTTAATTGATGAATCTTTCTTTTTTAACTGATGGATCTCTCTTTCTTAATTTGGTGATCTTTCTTTCTTAATTGATGAATCTTTCCTTCTTAATTGGTGGATCTTTCTTTCTTAATTGGTGGATCTTTCTTTCTCAATTGGTGGATTTTTCTTTCTTAATTGGGTGATCTTTCTTTCTTAAGTGGTGGATCTTTCTTTGTTAATTGGGTGATCTTTCCTTCTTAATTGGTGGATCTTTCTTTCTTAATTGGTGGATCTTTCCTATACATTCTATTATGTTTTCTTTTCACCGAAATGAAGAATTTCATCTCTGGTAGACTGATGACACATATAGCCCTCTCTGTCGGCATGTTTGATAATGACGTATTTGATAACTACGTAGGAGTATGCATGAATACATTTATCATGGCTGCATACACGTGTCCTTCATCAACCACTAACAATAAGTTCGTATCTGTTACTATCTTAACTTTGTTATACGTTATATAATTTTCGTTTACCTTGTAGACTTCCTTGATGGTTTTATACCTGGATTCGAAACTTTAGATAGATATATAGGCACTATTCTCGGATGGTGATTTGAAGCTGTGGATGTAGTGAATGCATGTATAAAAACGTTGTTTTCATTCTCAGGTATTCCGGTGAAATACTCAGTCAGATCAAAACGCGAAGTTTAATTATAAAAACTGATTTGTTTCAGATTGATTGATTTCTTCGGATTGTAGTTTTCTTTGTCGTTTAAGTGCTTCTATTTAATACTGTCTATTAATAGATTTCAAATGATTGGGAATGAAATTTACCAATTGACTCAAATTTCTGTTCTTTTTAAACCTGTAACAACCATTGTGTTAAATAAAATATGTCAAAGGCTATACTTATCTTATGGACTACATACCGGAGGAACTGAACATCTTTAGCTGTGTGTGTGTGTGTGTGATTTATCGCTCTAACATTTCTTATATAGCCGAAGAAAGTTTTTCTCAATATGAAAGATATTTTGTTGATTTTTTTTTCTTAGTGTAGTCTTAATTCTCGGCTTATTTGTTTTACATGACTTTTTTTAACTGTTTATATGTTTGAGTAACGTCTTGATTATAATAGCAGGAAAACACGTGAATACTACGTAATCTAAAAGTCTGGGAGTGTCAGAGTGTGTATCCGTTATTGTTCTTGTGTATCCGTTATTGTTCCCATGTATCCGTTATTGTTCCTGTTTATCCGTTATTGTTCCTGTGTATCCGTTATTGTTCTTGTGTATCCGTTATTGTTCCCGTGTATCCGTTATTGTTCCTGTGTATCCGTTATTGTTCTTGTGTATCCGTTATTGTTCCCGTGTATCCGTTATTGTTCCCGTTTATCAGTTATTGTTCCTATGTATCCGTTATTGTTCTTGTGTATCCGTTATTGTTCCTGTGTATTCATTATTGTTCCTGTGTATCCGTTATTGTTACTGTGTATCCGTTATTGTTCTTGTGTATCCGTTATTGTTCCTGTGTATCCGTTATTGTTCTTGTGTATCCGTTATTGTTCCCGTGTATCCGTTATTGTTCCCGTGTATCCGTTATTGTTCCCGTGTATCAGTTATTGTTCTGTGTATCCGTTATTGTTCTTGTGTATCCATTATTGTTCCTGTGTATCCGTTATTGTTCCTGTGTATCCGTTATTGTTCCCGTGTATCCATTATTGTTCCCGTTTATCAGTTATTGTTCCTGTGTATCCGTTATTGTTATTGTGTATCCGTTATTGTTCCCGTGTATCCGTTATTGTTCCTGTGTATCCATTATTGTTCCTGTGTATCCATTATTGTTCTTGTGTATCCGTTATTGTTCCTGTGTATCCGTTATTGTTCTTGTGGATTCGTTATTGTTCCCGTGTATCCATTATTGTTCTTGTGTATCAGTTATTGTTCTTGTGTATCCGTTATTGTTCTTGTGTATCCGTTATTGTTCCTGTGTATCCATTATTGTTCCCGTGTATCCATTATTGTTCCTGTGTATCCGTTATTGTTCCCGTGTATCCATTATTGTTCCTGTGTATCCATTATTGTTCTTGTGTATCCGTTATTGTTCCTGTGTATCCGTTATTGTTCCTGCGTATCCGTTATTGTTCTTGTGTATCCGTTATTGTTCCTGTGTATCCATTATTGTTCCTGTGTATCCATTATTGTTTCTGTGTATCCGTTATTGTTCCCGTATATCCGTTATTGTTCCGTTGAACTTTATCCCTATTTCATTATGTTTTTATCAGTTTGTGGCAATTTTCACATCGCTGTCTTTGTTTAATAACGTCCTATTACAACAATATACTAAAATTTCAGCTTCTTTGGGTGAAATTTCTAATCAACGGATTGCACGAGCTTCAACAGTGCCAGATTTTGTTATAGCTGTTAACGATACTTTCGGCCGTAAACCCAATAATATCTCACGAAGTTCGTCCAGCATGGGTGATTTAAGTTAGCCCTAAATATATATATACTAAGCTAACAATGCAAAATACTCTTTGTAATAAAAATATAAAAATAATAAAATTGATTTATTAGATTTTCTAACAACACTATTGATGGAACTAACACTAAAGAAAAAATAGAGTATAACACACTTAAGAAACAAATAGACACTAATGATTTATTTCATGCAGCATCGTAGATTTTAGTTACTCTAAAAATAAATGTTGATCACCTGCTCCTATTGTCCTTTGAGTGTAACCTAAAATTAGTATGAATTTGTCGGTGTATAAAGAATGTATTGTTTGTTTGTTTTTGAATTTCGCGCAAAGCTACACGAGGGCTATCTGAGCTAGCCATCCCTAATTTAGCAGAGGGAAGGCAGCTAGTCATCACCACCCACCGCCAACTCTTGGGCTACTCTTTTACCTACGAATAGTTGGATTGACCGTCACATTATAACGCCCCCACGGCTGAAAGGGCGAGCATGTTTGGTGTGACGGGGATTCGAACCCGCGACACTCTGAGCGTCTTAACCACCTGGTCATGCCGGGCCACTATAAAGAATGTATTAACAAACATCAGTCTAATTCTATTCTATAAGCAGCTTCAAAAATATTATTATTTTTATTTTATTTATTGATAATATAAAAGCCATCACTAGTGTAAATGATTTTCTAAGTTGACAAACACTGTCTCCGGCTTTCTTTCTTTCTTTTTTTTACATTTTTCATTGATAACATGAATATGTATTTTAAAAAGTGCATTTGAAAATTAAGTCAACAGACGGTTTCGTCTATGTTTCGACGCATAAGATTGGATAACTTAATAATAACATTCTTCTGTGTGGGTATAGATTCAATTTGAATATCATTTAGTTTTGCATGGAGATAACTCACCATATTCTCTGAACTTTTCCAAAAAAGGAAAAATCCTGAAGTTTTCTCCAGTGACCCGGAGTTTGAACATCTTACATCATCTAAATAAAGAAGATGATTTCTTACTCACCTTAAGGAAAAGAAGAAGAAAACATCAAGGTTGAGCATTCTCTGTTAATTGGATTTTATTTACAGTGGAGCCTCAGACAAATTGTTGAGTTTGCCGGAAACAAAATCTGAATATTATCGGGGAAATTGAAATTTATAATAAGCGGATAAATTTTAATAAAACTGATAATTTTTGAATTGTTTAACAAGTGGATGGGTGAATCTTATATAGGATTAAATAAAAATATTTGAATCTTCAGCTATAACATGGACGACGCTAAGAAAATAAAATGTTTAAAATATATATATAAACGTTAATAAGTTAACAGACACATAGATGGATCGCTTTATTAAATACACGTAACGAAATAATAATATTAATTACACCTAAACAAGAGATTATTAGAATTAAAAAAAAGGGCTTAGGAACATAATTTTAATTAGATGTGAGAGTGAATTCGTCTACTGAATAAACAGAATGTTAAGATCGATTTGACGGGGGTAGAAGTTCCGTACGGTGTTATACCCTAGAGGAAAAACATTCAAAATCTATGTTCTTATCTTTACTAATTAAACGCTTTGAAAGATTACAACAGTCTTTTTGCAGAGTGTTTGGATGGTTTCACTTTCTTATCGTCAAAAATTATTTCTATTTTTCCCAGAGAGAAAGAGAAGAACAAAAAAAAGGTGACACAAATCCTTTTACAATAATGAAATTATAAGTGTGTGTGTGTAAATATCGAACAATATAGCCTGTTGGCAACGTTAATCGTAGTTTGGGAAATCTTGGTGAAATTAAGAAAACAAAGTTAGCAAACTTATTTAACTACGAAAGAAAAACATGAATAGCCTACATTGTTAATCTTATAGCTGATTATTAGGCTAATTCTTTCTTCTTATGTGAGCAAATAAACATATTTTTACTGAGTCAAAATCATGTCCGCTTTTTTTCTTAGTTAATCCAAGCAATTACTGGTAAAATAAGATCATAACTATGATGACGAGAAATAATATACAGTTATGCTGGATATGTTGTAATATAGTTAGGTTATGTGGGTTATTTAGTTATAGAATAAGTTATTGTAGGTAATATACTTATATAGTAGGTTATGTTGGTTATGTATGTCATATAGTAGGTTATGAAGTCATAGAATAAGTTATATGGGTTATGTAGACATGGAGTAAACTATTTCGGTGATGTTGTTATATAGTAGGTTATGTGGGTTATACAGCTATATAGTAAGTTATGTGGGTTATGTAGTATAGAGTAAACTGTGGGAGTTACACAGTCTATAGTAAGATGTGTGGGTTATATGGTAGGTTATAGTAAGTTATGTGAGCTAAGTAGTCATAGCGTAAGTTGTGTGGGTTATGTAGTTATATAATAAGTTATGTGGGTTATAAAGTTTATAGTAAGTTGTGTGAGTTAAGTAGTTATATAGTAAGTTATGTGGGTTATGTAGTTATATAGTAAGTTATGTGGGTTATGTGAGTTATATAGTAAGTTATGTGGGTTATGTAGTTATATAGTAAGTTATGTGGGTTATGTGAGTTATATAGTAAGTTATGTGGGTTATGTGAGTTATATAGTAAGTTATGTGGGTTATATGAGTTACACAGCCTATAGTAAGCTGTGTGGGTTATATGGTAGGTTATAGTAAGTTATGTAGGTGAAGCTGTTGTAGAGTAAAATTCACGGATTTGATTTGCCAACATCTCATACACAGTTTTGTTCATGTGTTTGTCTAACGGTCTTTTTCTTCGTCTATATTCACTTTAGATAAAGTATACATCAGGTGTTTTACTTTAAATGAAGTATACATCAGGTGTTTTACTTTAAATGAAGTATACATCAGGTGTTTTACTTTAAATGGAGTATACATCAGTTGCTTTACTTTAAATGGAGTATACATCAGTTGCTTTACTTTAAATGAAGTATACATCAGGTGTTTTACTTTAAATGAAGTATACATCAGTTGCTTTACTGTAAATGAAGTATACATCAGGTGTTTTACTTTAAATGAAGTATACATCAGGTGTTTTACTTTAAATGAAGTATACATCAAGTGTTTTACTTTAAATGAAGTATACATCAGTTGTTTTACTTAAGTGAAGTATACATCAGTTGTTTTACTTTAAATGAAGTATACATCAGATGTTTTACTTCAGATGAAGTATACATCAGGTGTTTTACTTTAAATGAAGTATACATCAGTTGTTTTACTTTAGATGAAGTATACATCAGGTGTTTTGGCTTACAACTCCACTGCAATAGAGAACCATCACTGTTCACCTTCAAAAGATAGCTATGTGCATGCATATAAACCTGAAACATCTCATACGTAGAAGTAGAAGGTGGGCATGGTGGGCAAGGTGGGCATGCATGTAAATCTGAAGCAGCTTATACGTTGAAGTAGAAGGTGGGCATGGTGGGCATGCATGTAAACCTGAAACAGCTCATCCGTTGAAGTAGAAGGTGGGCATGCATGTAAACTTGAAACAGACGAAGACGATTAATGAAATTTAAGAAAAAAAACACGAGACAACTACATCATCAAGTTTATTGAAAAAGTAGATTACACGAAACGTTGTTATAATCCTTTTCAAATTGTTATCTAACTACCTCATCTCATACTTAAGTTTTTTAAAACAGAGCGTAATGTACAGGTCTTCATAAAAATCCAGTTTTAACTAGCTAACCCTTAAATGTGACAAATAAACAGTCAGAATATTGTGTAAGTCTCAAGAAACCACAAAACATAAAATCAAGAAAGCTGTTTAAAACACCTGAAATAAAATGTCTAAACATGATTTCTTGCTATTAGGATAGAATGTCTAAACATGATTTCTTGCCATTAGGATAGAATGTCTAAACATGATTTCTTGCTATTAGGATAAAATGTCTAAACATGATTTCTTGCTATTAGGATAAAATGTCTAAACATGATTTCTTGCTATTAGGATAAAATGTCTAAACATGATTTCTTGCTATTAGGATAAAATGTCTAAACATGATTTCTTGCTATTAGGATAAAATGTCTAAACATGATTTCTTGCTATTAGGATAGAATCCCGAGTAAAATATAAGACATTATGTATTTTCTGAAACGAAATCCTCACTTGGATATCAGCTTTAGTCGTCTGAAAACTCTAGTTCTGAAGGAAGCGTTTTTCGTGAGTAAATATGGACCTTACCTGTACAGACTCTATGGGGGGGGGGGCATATCGTGAGTAAATATGGACCTTACCTGTACAGACTCTATGGGGGGCATATCGTAAGTAAATATGGACCTTACCTGTACAGACTCTATGGGGGGCATATCGTGAATAAATATGGACCTTACCTGTACAGACTCTATGGGGGCATATCGTGAGTAAATATGGACCTTACCTGTACAGACTCTATGGGGAGCATATCGTGAGTAAATATGGATCTTACCTGTACAGACTCTATGGGTGGCATATAAGGATACAATTGGGGTTCTGGCAAAAATATTCTTTTCCGGGAAATTCTGTCACCGAACAACCTCGTTCTTTCAGCCGTGAGGGCGTTTTAACGTAACGGTCAATCCCACTATTTGTTAGTAAAAGAGTAGTCCAATAGTTGGCTATTAGTGGCGTCAAGTAGCCGCCTTTCCTCTGGTCTATCACTTCAAGATTATAGACAGCTAGCGTAAATAGCCCTCCAGTAGTTTTGCACGAAATTCGACAAAAAACAAACGTTTTCTGGATTGTTCGATTTCCACCATAGTAGCTAGGGTTAACTGGAAAGTAACTGCTGTAATCAAGACCTGAGTGGAAAAAGACCGCATAATAGTCAATGTTTTATATCAGCGTTATTGTTGCCCGTTTTTCAGAACTCTTATTTGTAGCTGTTCAAGATATCGGAAAAATAATAAACCTGTCACACATTATTCCTTTTTTCTTATTTGATTCCTACTGTTTCACTTTATTTCATTTTTAGTGATGTTTGGATAAGATTAGCCAAGTAGGTGGTGGTCATTGTTATAACTGTTCTTCCTGATTAGCATATTTAAATGAAGCAGACAACACCTGAACATTAAGCCTAACTGTTTAACCTATGTGTCACATAAGATGCTATTTAATTTCAATATATCAAAAACATTTTTTTTTGGGGGGGGGGGTGTCACAGGAGTAGCCCAAGCGTTGGCGGTGGGCGATGTTGACTAGTTGTTTAGGAACGACTAGAACATATAATAATCGTGTAGCTTCATGAGAAATCCAACAAAACACACAGAACGTTTTTTTTTGGGGGGGGCTAGATTGAACGATAATGTCTGTACTCGAACGTCATACAATAAATATATTTCAGTTTTTTTACTCATTTATTTTGAAATGATCTAACTCAATAAAGGTAAGAATTCGATGCCTTGTTTGTGTAATGTCTCTATCGCAATACGTGCTGAAGATCTGAATCGAAATTCATTCATTAAAATATAAGTAAAGAATTCAAGACAACTACATATTGGGCAATTAGATACCTGAAAAACATTTAGACATCACTTGTTGGTTATATAATAAAACAACAGATATGTTCCATGTACAAAACTATATAAGCATATAAATGACCTGTATATAACTAGGCCTAACACATTACTAGTTTAATTTACTCCATTATATGTCTTTTAAGTATATTGCGAAGTTTTAAAAGTTTTAATTATTAGATGTTTAAATGTCTTACTTCCTGATTGTTAAGGCCCGGCATGGCCAGGTGGTTAGGGTGCTTGAATCGCAATCTTTGGGTCGCGGGTTCGAATCCCCGTCACACCAAACATGCTCGCCCTTTCAGCCGTGGGAGCGTTATAATGTGACGGTCAATCCCACTCTTCCTTGGCGGTGAGAGTGATGACTAGTTGCCTTCCTTCTAGTCTTACACTGCTAAACTTAGGGACGGCTAGCGCAGATAGCCCTCGTGTAGCTTTGCGCGAAATACGT
>NW_013669273.1:12542-19328 GCF_000517525.1 Limulus polyphemus
CAATTGTAAATTATTATCAAGGTTAACCCTAATACTGGAAAATTTTAAAACTGGTAAACAAATTTGCGAGGAGAGTACGTGAGGGGTATGTGAGGGGTATGCCCTCTTATAGTGGGGTCTCCTTCAGAAATTATATCATTATAATTCCGTTTTCTGTGCATTTGTTTATTTTTTACAATTAAAATTACAGTATTACGTGAGAAAATAAAAGCAGATTAAACCGTGACCATAGTCAGTATAAAACATTCGTCGCGTTGTAAAGGTTTTGTCAGCTCTGTACAGAACTTGATTACAATTATCTATAATACAAGACTAGTGGTCATGGAACTAACGAAAAAGCGTTAAATAAAATAATGGCTAAAACAGAACTCCACTTAAAATGTTGTGTTACCAGCTAGATCTGTTTTATAAACGTCGATTTAATAATATGTTATTGTCGTTAATATGATTGAAAAGCTAGAGCCCGGAGTTTTATAACTCTAAGCCTGTCGGTCAATCGAAGCAGAATAGAACTGGATTTAGCGTTCAGTTTAATCTTTGTACAAATATGCTTACTGTAAATCATTAGAATAAATATAAAATACGTAGAATATATTGATGCTGTTCTATTGGTGATATTATATAATAATTTAATAAGCCTACAAATTATATATCGTAATTAATAAATACGGAGCATCAGAAGTGCCATATTTCATCTTTCACGTGACAATATTTTCTGTATTCACGTGTTAACACATAAATGCCCCCCCCCCCCAATGGCACAGCGGTATGTCTGCGGACTTACAACGCTAGAAACCGGGTTTCGATACCCGTGGTAGGCAGAGCACAGATAGCCCATTGTGTAGCTTTGTGCTTCATTACAAACATACAAACAAACCACATAAATGCATTTCAAATTATTTAAATTAGCCCTCCTTAATGATCTTCTCCGAGTCTGAAAGATTGATTAAAATGTTGAGCAGTTCTAATATTTTCAGTAGAGAACTTTAAAGAACTAGACTTCTTGGTTGACCAGTCTCATGACTGGAATAATAACAATTAGGTGTCTCAACTTTTACAAGTTTTAACTTTGCATTTGCTGGTTATGCGTGTTCAAAGAGTTGAAGATGTCGTGCCCAGAGCGTCCTACCCACTCAGAATACGATAATATACTTAGATTTCGTCGGCTGTTAATACAAATCGGTTCGACATGAAACCGCTCTCTCTAGGGGCACAAAATATACTTTGCATGTAATTTGCTATGCGTTAGATTCGTAACTAAAGATGTTGCATGTTTGACAGCTTTATTCTTATAACAGGGTGGTTATAATGAGTTGGAATGAGTTGCCTTCAGATATGGTGGATGCAACTAATTTAAGAGAAGACTTGATAAATATTTCTATGATGAGGACAGATTTTAAATGTTTTATTTTAAGTTGAGTTTAGTGGATCAGACAGCCTGGAATGCCTTAGATGGATCAATAGGTCCCTTGTCGTCCTTAAATTATAGGTAAATATGAGCATATTAACAAAAATCCATAAATTAACGTCTATGACTGAACTTTTGCATTATTGTTTTGCTTTTCAAATGCATTTGTTCTTGAATTGTAAAATATGGAATAAAAATCTTTAGCTTCTAATCATGTAAAGGAAACATGCAACATATTTATCTATTAATCATGTAATAGAAAAATGCAACATCTTTAGTTACTAATCATGTAAAGGAAACATACAATATATTTAGGTACTAATCATGTAAAGGAAACATACAATATATTTAGTTACTAATCATGTAAAGGAAACATACAATATATTTAGGTACTAATCATGTAAAGGAAAAATGCAACATCTTTAGTTACTAATCATGTAATGGAAACATGCAACATCTTTAGCTAATAATCATGTAATGGAAACATGCAACATCTTTATCTATAATCATGTAATGGAAACATGCAACATCTTTATCTATTAATCATATAATGGAAACATGCAACATCTTTATCTATTAATCATATAATGGAAACATGCAACATCTTTAGTTATTAATCATGTAATGGAAACATGCAACATCTTTATCTATTAATCATATAATGGAAACAAGCAACATCTTTATCTATTAATCATATAATGGAAACATGCAACATCTTTATCTATTAATCATATAATGGAAACATGCAACATCTTTATCTATTAATCACATAATGGAAACATGCAACATCTTTAGTTATTAATCATGTAATGGAAACATGCAACATCTTTATCTATTAATCACATACTTTAAACATGCAACATCTTTAGTTATTAATCATATAATGGTTAGCTGACGATGACTCCTTCTCTGTCTCATCATCAAGTATGTAGCTGACGATGACTCCTTCTCTGTCTCATCATCAAGTATGTAGCTGAAGATGACTCCTTCTCTGTCTCATCATCAAGTATGAACAAAGATGATCCACCAATACCACAATTCCCTTAAAAAATCAGATCCCCTCTAACTCTTCTTCTTTTTTTTTCCAAAGAAAACAATTTCAGAAGTCTTAACTTGTCCTCGTATCAGAACCTTTCCATCCGATGTATCATCCAAGCAGCTTTCTTCTGAACTCTTTCCAACATATCAATGTTTTTTTTTAGATAAGAAGCCCAAGACTGAACACAGTACTCCAAATATGGCCTAACCAATGCTCTATAAAATGACTTTGTACAACATCACTAGGCCTGTTTATCCAAACTTTATCTCAAACCTCTTAGTCTGAAACTCAAGAAGGATTACATCCTGCAGACAAAATAAAACACTTTAATACATAATCATTAAACTGAAAAATATAAATATTACTTTTGTTTTCAAAACATCAACAGTTATACGTTTATTGTGGAAGGAAAATACATCTTTACAAATACATTCTAAGACACTCACTGTCACAAAGTATTTTACCAGACAAAAAACTCCTTATTGTAGATCATGAAAACAATTTTAGTCTAAGAAATACAGAAACTATAAGCTTCCAAGATGTAAGAATCTACAAATATTCGAGAAACTAAATAGAAATAGAGTATTTTCCCGTTATATACGAACTACGTCTCTTCTTGAAAATGATTGGTGTCTGTTCTCAATGTAAACAAAATCTGAACTCTGAAAATTTTACATTTAATATGTATTACTTATAGAGCTGAATTTGGTTGCTTGTTAAGCCTAATGATTTATCGCTGAGCCACTGAGAGCTTATAGCTGAACAGGAAAACGTGTATACTGCACAACAAATGAGTAACACTGACAGAAGATACGTTTGTCAATGATTTAAAATCAGCAAAAAGTTTTAAAAACTTGTAAGAAGTATTGTTTTGTTTTTATTTAAACTTCATTATCAAAGTTCAATTTGCCATGTACTCTTCTAGTACGGCTGGTAAATGATATGTTAGTATGGCTACCATATACCGTATTTGTACGCTAGTCTACCCGTTTATGGATATGTTATTTCATGTGATCGGTTGATAACCTTGTCGAATAATTAATGGCAAGTTTTGGTATTAGCCGTATTTCGCATGTGTACAAGGATTCCCGGTGGAATTCCGGACCTCGTCATTCTACTCAAAATATAGATTGTTAAATAACTCCGAGACTTCAGGTAATTCTTCTACCATCCTGAGTACTGCAAGATCGCATTCTTATTCCTTTGAAAAGCTGAACCTAAAACAGATCAAACAACTAAGCAAGTTAAGTGAGCATGTTGTAAATTTAACTTATTTATATATTGTACTGAACCGTTGGCATGGTATTGCTGTCAAGCCGACGAGATGTATATCTTACTAGTAGTACAATTGTACTGAACCGTTGGCATGGTATTGCTGGCAAGCCGACGAGATGTATATCTTACTATAGTACAATTGTACTGAACCGTTGGCATGGTATTGCTGGCAAGCCGACGAGATGTATATGTTACTGTAGTACAATTGTACTGAAGCGTTGGCATGGTATTGCTGGCAAGCCGACGAGATGTATATCTTACTGTAGTACAATTGTACTGAACCGTTGGCATGGTATTGCTGGCAAGCCGACGAGATGTATATCTTACTGTAGTACAATTGTACTGAACCGTTGGCATGGTATTGCTGGCAAGCCGACGAGATGTATATCTTACTATAGTACAATTGTACTGAACCGTTGGCATGGTATTGCTGGCAAGATGTATATCTTACTATAGTACAATTGTACTCATGACTCGAACTTGTATAACTACAAGTGTAATTCCACGTGGTTAGTCCAAGTCTACACAATGGGCTATCTGTGCTCTTCCCACCACGAGTATCAAAACCCGATTTTGAGCGTCGTAAGCCTGTAGACTTACCGCTGACCCACTGGGGAGGGGTCAGCTAACGAGAACTGTACCTAGATAAGTCTTCCAGAAATCGGTAAAACACTAGCACGTGAGTAATGTTTTCATAAAATACTCGATGACACTCTACGTTTACTATTAATATACCTAAGGGCTTATACAATTACTATGTACACCAATACTGCTAACACTAGTGCAAACACTGCATAACAATTATAGATAGCTGTTTGATATGTTTTTTTTATGTTGTGATTTGTAACTGAAGAGAGATAAGACAAATGGGTAAATTATCAGTAGAGATATCAAAACTTACCTTTCTCCATTCAAAAGGAAATGTTAGAACCTAAGAGAGGACATGTTTCTGGTAATCTATAATCTAAAGGAAGACGTGTTTCTGATACTTGACATCTTAGAAAGAGGACATGTTTCTGGTAATCTATAATCTAAAGGAAGACGTGTTTCTGATACTTGACATCTTAGAAACAGACATGTTTCTGGTAATCTATAATCTAAAGGAAGACGTGTTTCTGATACTTGACATCTTAGAAACAGACATATTTCTGGTAACCTATAATCTAAAGGAAGACGTGTTTCTGATACTTGACATCCTAGAAACAAACGTGTTTCTGGTAATCTAGAATCTAAAGGAAGACGTGTTTCTGATACTTGACATCTTAGAAACAGACGTGTTTCTGATACTTGACATCTTAGAAACAGACATATTTCTGATAATCTAGAATCTAAAGGAAGACGTGTTTCTGATACTTGACATCTTAGAAACAGACGTGTTTCTGGTAATCTAGAATCTAAAGGAAGACGTGTTTCTGATATCCTAGATCCTATAAACATATCCTATTCTACTCATTTCCTGTAGAAAATGGTTAATTCTACTCATTTCCTGTAGAACATGGTTAATTCTACTCATTTCCTGAAGAACATGGTTAATTCTACTCATTTCCTGTAGAATATGGTTAATTCTACTCATTTCTTGTAGAACATGGTTAATTCTACTCATTTCCTGTAGAATATGGTTAATTCTACTCATTTCCTGTAGAACATGGTTAATTCTACTCATTTCCTGTAGAACATGGTTAATTCTACTCATTTCCTGTAGAACATGGTTAATTCTACTCATTTCCTGAAGAACATGGTTAATTCTACTCATTTCCTGTAGAATATGGTTAATTCTACTCATTTCCTGAAGAACATGGTTAATTCTACTCATTTCCTGTAGAATATGGTTAATTCTACTCATTTCTTGTAGAACATGGTTAATTCTACTCATTTCCTGAAGAACATGGTTAATTCTACTTAACTCCTGTAGAACATGGTTAATTCTACTCATTTCCTGTAGAACATGGTTAAATCTACTCATTTCCTGAAGAACATGGTTAATTCTACTCATTTCCTGTAGAACATGGTTAATTCTACTCATTTCCTGTAGAACATGGTTAATTCTACTCATTTCCTGTAGAACATGGTTAATTCTACTCATTTCCTGTAGAACATGGTTAATTCTACTCATTTCCTGTAGAACATGGTTAATTCTACTCATTTCCTGTAGAACATGGTTAATTCTACTCATTTCCTGTAGAACATGGTTAATTCTACTCATTTCCTGTAGAACATGGTTAATTCTACTCATTTCCAAACACTATCTAACATGAACTGGTTCATGGCTACTCTTCACGATAGAATGCGATGGTACAGATCCATCGTTATACTTCAATGAACAATGCATGGAATGAAAAAGTTATAATTCACGAGACGTGAAGTTTTATCAGTCCAGTTAATGTGGCCATTAAACACCACCAATAGCATATTCCTGATAATTTGTTTAGAGAAAAACAAATTACAGCATTTATCGGTGCGTGTGCGGGAGAAGGGGTCGAAACGGGTCTACGTTTAAAAGCAGTGCGTGTCATGATGGCGAGTCGTCTTGCCTAACAGGGTTTTCTGCATGACCTCCTTCTCCCAGACACGGACAACGCTTGAATGAACAAATATCAGACTGTATTGTTGTTGACGAAACAACGATTTTTTTTACATGTACGAAACATTTCATTTCATATCCAATATCCAACCGAATCAATTAGATTCGAAACTGATACACTATAGGCTTTAAGGTTTTCTGCACTTGTGAGGATTTCAGTGACAATATTTTTATCATAGAAGGTAAAGGAAATGCTAGGAAAACGTTCACATATATGTTTATGAATCGGGAACTGAACATTAAAAGAAAACTCACGCTTTTATTTAAACTTTATTGGAAGTTTTGAATATTGATATATTTATACTTTTAAACCAACTACAGGCCCAGCATGGCCGGGTGGTTAGGGCGCTCGGCTCGCAATCTGCGGGTTCGAATCCCAGTTACACCAAACATGCTCGCCCTTTCAGCCGTGGGGGCGTTATAATGTGACGGTCAATCCCACTATTCGTTGGCAAAAGAGTAGCCCAAGAGTTGGCGGTAAGT